>NC_090735.1:73820710-73829389 GCF_036898095.1 Palaemon carinicauda | reverse complement strand
CCAAACTTCAATTCTAATTACCTGCATTGAAGATCATAGTGTCTAAATACTTGAATGATTCTACTTGATTAATCCTTTAACCTTCCAATAATATTTCATCATCCATTGCATATTCCATTCTTATCATCTATATCTTTCTTTCATTTATCATGAGCCCAACCTTCTATGATATTTCATGCATCCTGTGGTGTTTTTCTTTTAAGGGGAGTGTCATGAGCATACTCTAGGTCAGTTAATTCCCTATACCAATCGAGTCCAATCCTTCTCCACCATGAGGAGGATAGACAACATAGGTGACAACACATTACCTTGGGGTATTCCGCTGTTCACTGGAAATTCATTTGATAGGACTCCACTAACATTAACTTTGCAATTTCTATGCTCATGAACATATCTATGGGGAATTTCATAATAACGCAGGACTCTCCACAAAATTGGCCAGTGTACACTATGAAAGGCTTTTTCAAGTCCACAAATGCTACCAAAAGTGGATTTTTATATTCTACTCACTGCTGCACACTATGTCTCAAAATGAAAATTTGGTCAGTACAACTACTTTTTATAAATTCTGCTTGTTAATCCTCAGCTTTTAATCAGTCTTTTTCTCTAGTCTCAATATATTCTCATTACAACTAACGTAAGTGTGATGTCTCTGTAATTATAGCAATCAGTCAGGTCTCCTTTTTTCCCATTTTCACCAACACTCCTAACTACTATTCATCAAGCTTTGCCTCTTCATGTTACAATCTACAAAATAATCTTGTAAGTATTATGACGGTCACTTAGGGTTCATCCTTAATCATATCAGCAGTTATTCCATTGTAACCTGGAGCTTTCCATCCCCTGAGTCTTTTAATGACAGCTTCAAATTCAAACACACTGAATTCATTCATGGGCACATCAAGCTCTTCATATATCCTATTCATGACCTCACTAAAATGTTCCATCCAACGTTGCCTTTCTTCATCTTCTGATGTTATCACAAATCCATCTCTTCTTTTGATGGGTATACGTTTCTTCTTCTTTGCCTCAGTGAAGATTTTATTAATAATTCTATGAGGGATCCTTAGCTATAGCCCCTTCCTGATTAGATAGCTTCGTCAGCCTCATCTGCTTTCATGTCTAAATATTTTCCCCAGTCATTCATGGTTTTATTTTACCTCACTATCAATACTGGAATACTTAGCATGATGTACCTTGTAATTTTCACTGCTTCCTCAAAAACGTTCAACATTCAATTTCTGTCTCTGCCTCCTTTTCATTGTATCCCACGTATCTTTTGATTTCCATGGCTTCCTCAGTGTAAGTGCATGTTCCAAAACTTCACTACCAACTGACTGATATATGTCCTTGATATCATACCATTCTTCACTATTTGTCTGTGCTCCGTCTCTTAAAGTGTGTAAGACTTCAAATCGATTCCTAGATTCAATTGCAAATGGTTCTCCGTGCTCATCATGTAGAAGCTTCGTTGAATCAAACCCAGGCATCCTATTCACATTTCTGTTCGGTGCTTTCAGTTTTAATTTCAGGTTGTCAATGAGGAGCTTGTGATCACTGCCAATATCTGCACCTCTATAGTTTCTTAATTTCTCAGACTCCTCCTTCCCTCTTTATTAATATCTATGTGACCTATTTGACTTTTGTAAATGCCACATGGTGAAGTCCATGTATATTTGTGGATATCCTTTTGCTGGAAAAAAAGTACCTCCAATAACAAGATTGTTTGTTGAACAGAAATATTTGAAATGTGCTCCATTTTCACTTGCAATGTAGCCATGACCTTCAATACTCATCACATTCTCTCTCTCTCTCTCTCTCTCTCTCTCTCTCTCTCTCTCTCTCTCTCTCTCTCTCTCTCTCTCTCTCTCTCTTTATATATATATATATATATATATATATATATATATATATATATATATATATATATATATATATATATATATATATATATATATATATATATGTATATATATATATATATAATATATATACATATATATAATATATATATATATATATATATATATATATATATATATATATATATATATATGTATATATATATATATATATATATATATATATATATATATATATATATATATATATATATATATATATATATATATTCACGAAGCTAGTCTAACCTAAGTACATTATTTTATTCCCGCATTTCATTTGTGTATTTAAGAGATGTATAGCCAGGTCGTAAGGTGAGTTCCACTCGCCTAGGATTAAGTAAATGTATGTAAGTTACATTTACTTGTATTTTTATTCAGTTCCGTATATGTAAGTTTACGTCCTTTTAAAGAATTATATTTTCTTTTCACGTAGTTTTGTTACAAAGTAAAATTGTTAAAAAGAATCTATGACACACACACAAGGTATGATGTATGACAAACCTTAGGGATTTTCTCATGTTCCCACGTGGTTGGAAAATATAAGAAGGTTCTAGACTAGAAATTATTAATTTTTTTTTTTAATGTTATAGGGAAGGCGGGCAAAGTTAGCTGAGAGTAGTGCCTCGTTGGACGACAAATGGAACCCCTTCTTCAAACTGCCAAGTTGGCAACCTGACGTTGTGAGAAGCCGTCTGGACCATGCCCCTACGCTACAAGAATGGTTAACTAGAATTTTCTAGATTTAATTAGGATGATATATAAGGGCCTAGTAATGCATAGGAAGAAGAGATCCAGCCTGACCTTTAGAAAGAGCCAACGTCCGATAGTTTTCTCACCAGGATCTATCCAACCACTACGTATTTCATCTCCAACGTGCATAATGTTTTCTCTCAAATGTGAAGTGTTTGTTCAAACATTGAAATTTCTGTGGTTTAAGTTGTAAGAAGAAAAGTGTATTTGTGGATACAGTTTAGATTGTAAAATTTATTAATTGGTTTTTGTGACTAGCCCTGTGAGATTTGGTTAAAAAGTGAAGTGTATTTATTTTTGCTTAACCGTTCAGTAACCTTGAGTGAGCCCTAGGAACGTAAGAGTAACAGTTATGTATATGTAAGTGTAATCATTGTTTATTTACTATGGTGTTAAAGTGTCAACATTTTCAATTAATTGTCAAAATTAAATATTTGCATGAAATAATTTAGATTTCAATTTCGAGTGATTTATTTTTGGTATTATTTTTTTAATTGTTATTTCTATAGCATATATATATATTTTAGTAAAGTGTGTATTATTTCGATCACCAATAATTATTTCAGTTCTTTGCTCGTATTCCCCGACTAGTAACCAAAATAAGAGGTTGATATAAGAATAGATCCCGTTAAAAGTAAAGTAATCACCCAGTTTATTTTTTTGAGTGTAATGTAACGAAACTTTTAGATATTCAGTGTTCATATATATTAATGTCTGGGAATTGCGTATTATTCTCAGAACTCGGAGGTTTCCTCTTGTGTATCAGATTATGTAATATAGAGCAGGTGAGTTTGGGTCCTCGGGAATTTACGTAATTTGCTAGCCGTAATATATATATTTTTTTGGTGCTCAGAGCCTGGGATCGAGTGAGTGTCTTTTAGATATTGGTGATAACAGGGCCGATTTTTTTTTATTAAAGATTCGACCAGTTTAGTGTTGATAGGATTCCGTGTATTGTTAGCATATATTTTTTGGAGGTATAATTTTTTGCAAAGTACAGAACAGCGCAGTTGAATGTACAAGAGGTTTTGGAAAACCCATTTATTATGGAATTGTTTGATGCTAATGTAACTAAAGCTCAGTGGCTCTATTTTAATAGCCTGTGGTGGCCATGCAACTAGTGGAATGATTAAAACTTAAATCAAGTGTCTAACCTTAGAAGCGTTGATAAACTCGGGAAAGTTGCCACAAAAAGATATTGCAGCTGCTCACAAACTTTGAGAAAGCTGAAGCAAAATTTGTAGAGAAGCAAGTATTAGATGACCCATAAACTGAAGGAATGAAAGCAGCAATGAATGTAGAGGCTTAGATTACACGAATTGTAGTAGTAGTAGAGAATTTGAGTAAGTTGAAATGGTGGCAGAACGGGAAGAACAGGAAGAAAGAGAGAGAGAAGAGGCAAGAGAAATTGCAAGACATGCAAGGGAAATGGAAGTAAGAGAAATTGCAAGACAGGAAGAAAGAGAGAGACAAGAGGCAAGACGGGAAGAAAGGGAGAGAGAAGAGGCAAGAGAAATTGCAAGACAGGAAGAAAGAGAGTAAGAAGAAGCAAGAGAAATTGACAGACATGCAAGGAACTGGAACTGTTGAATGCTCGTGCAAGGTCGTCAACTCCAACAGGGGTGACCCCTGCTATGCACGATCCCATGTTTAATGTAACGAATGCACAGAGATTGATCCCGAAATTCACGGAAGAAGCTCCCGACGAGTTCTTCAATCATTTCTAAACGATTTCGTCGACGATGGAATGGCCACAATATAAATGGCCTGTGTTATTGTAGTGTCCTTATTTGAAAAGGACGCAGTGCGTATCTTACCTTGTCTCAGGACCAGAGGAATGAGTCTAAAGAAGTTAAGAGGAGTGTGCTGCAAATATATCAGATTTTATAATGAAAGATTCCGAGACTCGTGGAAGGACGAGAAATTAACTTTACTGGATTACACTTATAAGGTACGATGATGTTTTAAGAAATAGTTAGGGGCTGCCAAAGTGAAAGAGATGGCTGTTTTAGAAGAACTGATAGTGCTGGGACAATATTTAAGGGCAATTCCTGAACATCTTTAAATGTACATGAGAGAGAGAGAGAGAGAGAGAGAGAGAGAGAGAGAGAGAGAGAGAGAGAGAGAGAGAGAGAGAGAAAGAAAGATAGGTGAAGAAACTTGATAGAGCCGCTCCGATGAGGAAAGATCATAATATTATCAGTTGTAAACTCTCCTCTGGTATGAAGTTTTAACCGTCGTCCTGACCAAGTGTTATGTATTCGCCGAACCATGGAAACTAGCTCAGTACTAACTATGGGGACAAGTTCAATAGTTACAACGGAAGTATCACTGGTACTATTCTAAAGCAGAATGTACAGAATGCGATAGTACCACAGCAACAATCGTCGAATCGTCCTCCTTTAGGTGTTGTGAAAGGCGTACAGAAGATCAACATCATCTGTTATAAGTGTGGCGAAAAAGGCCATATCAGTAAGGAATGTTGGTTGAACCAACCGAAAGCAGTCACCCATGTGTTTTAGGGGCTGGGCCAGTATCCCAATATATGGCGGAATAGGAAGAAAAACACATAATCCTGAAAAAATCACTGAGCTTCATATGGCACTGGAGAATGTACGTATACGAAATATTTTGACAAAATTCCTTTTACTTTTATAGTTACAGGGTAGTTAGTAAAAGAAAACTCATTAAACCAAAAACATTGTTCCCTTCAAGAAAATGCAGTATTTCTTCTGTTATCATAAATTTTGATAATTATTACATTTTAATATAAAACAAACTGCAAACAATGGCATCTGTATAGATTTCATGAGTTACAAGACGACATATTACACTGTAATTACACCCTTCGGACTTCAGTCGTAGGACAAACCTCATAGAGAGTACACGTTTGAGTTTGACTTCTGATACTCACTCGTTTTTACGTCTGTATTTCTCGGTTTTGGTTAATATTTTATTGTGACAAAGAACAAAAAACAATTTCAACATCTCGCTAACATAAGAAAGAAGAATGTTGGCTCTAATAAGAGTTCAGAAGTGAGTAATATCGCTGAAATTATTGGAGTTAATGAAGGAGAGAGATGATGAATGAGCGACCATCTCGACTAATGAAGCAAGATATTGAGCAAAACTTTGTTTTGGTTTATTAATATCTAAAGAGGAACCAAAATTCATAATAAAAAAGATTTATTAATATCATCTCTGTAAAAATCCAAAGAAATCTTTGAATGCCCGTATCTAAAAACTATACTTATAGACCATCATATTCTATCTTCTCCCTAAGATTTAAAGATATACCATTTAAATTTGGTATATAACTTAGAAAGACATCATAAAACAATCAAATGTTGTCGTTTACTAAAAAATTTTTTCATGTTTTTTTTTTTATTATTTTTTCCCTGATTTTTGAGGTTTAATTTTTTACCATTATGAAAAAAATCATATATAGCACAAAAAAAAAAAATACTTTTAGAAAAAACTCTTCATTTAATTGGAGGTCTACATCAGGTCTATATAAGGTAGTAATCCCAGGTCTTGATATCAATTATGAAGGGAGGAGATAGAATTTGAAAAACCCTCATTTTCGGGATAAATCCCCCTGGCTTCGCAAAACCGAAGGTCAGAGGCAAAAATCCTATGCAATTTGGAGATGTCCTAATTGACCTTATTAAGTGGTATGAATGTCGAAGGCCTGGCCTTCAAAAATGGCATTAGCGTGCCGGTCTCCTTAAGGTTAATTCAACTTTACAGAATGCGAAGAGTAAGAATCTAATGGGTAAGGTCGATGAGGAAAATAAGCCAGCTAACGTTTACACGATAAACAAGACAACCCCAAACAGTGTGGATGCCTTTAAACAGTATATACATGAAGGTATGTTAGCCACTCTGGATAGAGCGAGGAGATCATGGTTAAGAAATTGCATGATACAGGATGTAATCACAATGTGGTGATGAGAGGCATACACCCGGTAGTAGAACTGTCTCTGACAGGGGGTTCTGTTATTTTGAAGGGAATAGGAGGTGAAGAAGCTACTCATATATGCTGTTTGAAACTGTCATGCGAGTTGGTGACAGGTCATTCTGATTTTGCAGTAAAGGATTCATTGGCTGTCAAAGGAGTATAAGTCTTACTGGGAAATGAGGTTGGTGGAGCGCTCTTTGTGCCCTGTCCCATTGTAACGGAGAAACCACTGAAGTATAGTCCTACGACTGAACTCAAGAAGAACTACCTGTATCTGTTTCCTAGTTGTGTGACGACTAGGATTATGACTAAGAAAGTGGCTGCAGAAAAAGAGAAGAAGACAGAGAAACCGAAGGAACGACGAACTTGGAAGATTTGTTTACGGAACAAGATGTATACCATGATAGTACACAAGAGAGCTCCTGAAAGAGCTAAGAGAAGAGGAACCACAGACAAATGAACAGGAAGACAAGGAAGCAATGGACTTGGAAGAAATAGGAAACTCTGCATTAGAAGTAGGACAAGTGAGCCGGAAAAGGTTGATAGCATTGCAACGGAATTATTGTACCATGTGGTGGATGAGACAGAATTGCAGCAGGCTTCCACCTGTTATTACCTCGAGGATGGGTTGCTTATGAGGAAGCATAGAATTGCCGATATCCCTGGGAATGCCGAATGGGCCATATATTGTTAGATATTGATTTGCTCAATGCTGAGAAGATAGGTGATCGCCATAGTGCATGAGACAAGACTCATTGGAATAAAACAGATAACGGAAAAGATTGTGGAACACTTTTTCTGGCCTGGAATGCATAAGGACGTGAGCCAGTTTTGCCGTGCATGTCACGTTTGTCAGATGGCTGGAAAGCCTAATGAGTACATCAAGAATGCTCCGTCACACTCGATTAAAGTTCAAGGAGAACCCTTCAAAAGGTAACCATTACCGAGAACGAAGAAAGACCACGAATATATAATAACTTTGATGTGCCCAGTGCCAAGATAACCCAGAAGCCATACCCGTCAGGAACATCAGTACCAAAGTAATCGCCAAGAAGTTTCTAGACTATTTTACCAAGTTTGGTATTCAGGAAGTCGTTCAGTGACCAAAGAACAAATTTCATTTCAAAATTGTTTCAGGACATGATGAAACTTTTAGATGTGAGACAACAACTGTCCACTGCCTATCACTTGGAGACCCAAGGTGCATTAGAGAGATCTCACCAAACTCTAAGGAGTATGTTATCAAAGTACTGCAAAAAAAACAAGAAATGAATGGGACATCGTGCTACATTTAATGTTATTTGAGGTACGCAATGCTTATCAAGAAAGCATGGGATGTAGCCTGAATGAAATGGTGTTTGGATGAGAAGTAAGAGTATCAAGTAAAGTGTTAGCAGAAAAATGGAAAGATCGAGAGCAAACGGATGGGGAATATGTCAAGAACTTGAGAAAATGGATTAGTGAGATAAGAAAATTTTCAATCAAAAACCTGAAAACGAGCCAAGAAAAAATGAAGTAAAGGTTTAATATGAAAAGTAAGATCAGACAGTCTGCATTAGGACAACAGGTGTTGGTATCCTTACCAATAAGGAGATTCCCTCTCTCCAACAAGTTCCAAGGAACATTCCGGATTTTGGAGAAGATCAGTGACCTGACCTACGTTATCGAAACACCAGGAAGAAGGAAAAGCTAAAGGAAGGTACTCATTAACCTATTGAAACTATACTTAGGCGAAAATGAGACCGAAGCTTCACAGGTATGTATGGCACAAACCATTTCATCAACGGAAGACGATGATGGTTACGAGGTAGGAGTTATTAGCAAAGTGAATACTATAGGAACTTGAAAGAAAAATTAACACAATTGAACAAGGAGCAGCAAGAGGACTTAAGCGGATTGATTAAAAGTTTCCCTGAAATTGTCTCGGATGTCCAGAAACAGACCAACTTGACGAGGCATGAGATACATCTTAAGACCATGGAAAGACCATTTAAGCAACGCTCCTACCGACTGTCGCCATGTCACCAAGAAGTCATGTGAAAAGAAGTGGATTAACTGTTGCAA
>NC_090735.1:73800710-73815710 GCF_036898095.1 Palaemon carinicauda | reverse complement strand
CAAAATTTGCTAGAAATTCAGGCAAGTGGTAGGCCTTTCAATGACCAATGACTTAATAAAGGGTTTCAATCGATCGAAGTGTTGGAGAGAGACTTTGAAGTAGCCACATATAGGTGGTCCTAAAAAAAAGCAATACTAGTAGTTAGATTACTTGAATATACCCCGGCAATGGAGATAAAATGTTGGCCACCAAACTGTTCAAGTTGTTAAACAGAAAGAAAGAGACGTCTATTTGAGAAATGCACCTTTCCCATTGCAAGAAGAGATGATATGAAAGAAAATTATCAACACAAATTCGAGTGGGTGAGTCAACTTTAAGTAATGCAACATGTATATACAGGATTTCAAAAGTTTTGCAATCGAAGTGCCAACTTCCCAAAAGATGATAAGAAAGTGATAGCCTGTAAACACATTCATAGGTTAGTAATCCCGTTTCTATATGGCTATTTGTTCAATAATAATTGCTTGTTAGCAGATGTAGTAATGGCGATACGAAATATTCTGGACACTTTGCCGGAAGAAATTGTAATGAGAATATACCTCACTATTCCAGACAAGTGGCAACCAAGAGATCAATGTATGCCAGAAGTTGTGGCCACCAACCCCAAATCGAGGGTAAGGGAAAGTGAAGTCAGGAGAGAATGAGATACACCAGATGTTGTTGGAGAGAGGGACACTAATGAGTGGAGTGTCCCACCAAGGGATCTCCCCACTTATCCTTGTCAAGCCTACACGGCAAAAAATACCTTCCATCCAGTATCCGAGGAAGAGGAGGCAGAGGAAGGGTGAGACGAAGGAGACCGATGTGCTTCCCCCCTCCGGCATGACACTAACATCAGTCGATGATGCAGCGATCACGATCAGGCTTGGTGCAATGGCATGGGAGCGAACTGGCATGCAGGCAGTGGCACCTCTCTTGATCCCCCTAACCTTACCCTTGTGGCACTAAAGATGGCAGTGGGGCACAAAGGTACGGCAAGGCAGATTGTTAACACGTGCCAACCATCTCATAATCCAGTATGGCGATTTGAAGTCCTAGAAATCAGGATAGAGCTTGATTGACACAGGCGCCCGCGTTTCACTCCTTAAAGAAAGATGTTCGTTGAGCTCCTACAATCAGCGACACTCATCATCCTTGATACGACAGAGGGAAATAAGCTACAGGCAAGACAGTTAATTTTCAGGTAGGATCTGTGAAATCTGGACATAATTAATTTCATCTTACTTACGTCTGGAAGTTAAAAATGCTAAACCATATCTCATCAATTCATTCTCCACTTGCTGTAACTTCTTAATATGATTCATGGTTCTAACATTATAATTTCAGATTTTTAAATTGTCTTTAGTATTTATAAACTGGAACACTTTAGTGAGGTCATGAATAGGAGATATGAAGGGACTGATTTCATTGATATACCTGAAGCTCTGAAAGACCTTGATATGGCAATGAATGAATTCAGTGTGTTTGAAGTGAAAACTATCAATAAAAACTCAAGGGATGGAAAGCCCCGGGATACAATGGAATAACTGCTTAGATGATATTGGCTGAAAATGAAATGACTTCCAGAATACTTAAAAGATTATTTTGTAGAATGTGACGGGAAGAGGCCAAACCTGATGAATGGAAGTTAGGTGTATTGGTGTAAATGAAAAAAAAAAAAGATCTGACTGATTACAATAAAAAGATTGATGAAAAGCTGAGAGATGAACAAGTAGGATTTAGAAAAGGTAGATATTGTAGTGATCAAATTTTCCTTTCAAGACATGTACAGTAATGTGTAGAACAGAAATTCCCTTTGATGACATTTGTGAACTATGAAAAACGTTTGATAGTGTGCACCAGCCAATTTTGTAGAGTCTTGCATTATTATGGAGTTCCTCTTAAATATGTATATTTGCTTAAGTTTGTTCATGACCATAGAAAGTGCAAAGTTAATGTTAGTGGAGTCTACAATGAATTTGCCATGAACGTAGGGTCATTCCAAGGGGATGTGTCGTCTCTTATGTAACTTATCCTCTTCATGGATTTTGTAATACATAGAACAGTTGGGGATGGTGGAGAATGATCAGACTGGATTGGTAATAGGAAATTAACTGACATAGAGTATGTTGAGGATGATGTCCTTGTTAGCAGAACTCCAAAGGATTTTCAGTGCTTGTTTGCCAGAATGTATTACACTCCACAGGAGGCTAGGCTCAAGATGAATAGAAGGAAGACAGATGATGAGAACAAAATATGCATTGGAAAATAGAATATTAAAAGGAGAAAGGATTAATGGGGTGGAATTATTCAAATATTTAGAAACTATGATCTCTAATACAGGGTTTTTAGAATTGGAGTGAAATGAAAGATTGAAAAAAGCAAATCAGATAATGGCTAGATCAAGTAAAATTTGGAAATCAAATCACCTGAAATTACATTATATATAAATTTAGTGAGATCGGTGTTACTGTATGGACATGATTTGTGGTATGACAATGAAACAATAGTCAACAGGTTTTGTAGATTTGACAACTAAGTCCTCAAAAGAATATTAGGAGTTAAATGGCAAGACAGGATTATAAATGAAACTGTAAGAGAGGTCGCCCGAGTGCCCTACGTGGATGAGATCATGGTGACAAGTAGATGGAGTTGGTTTGGACATGCTCTTCGCACTCCCCAAGAGGTATCAGTACACCAAACTTTTAACTGGGCTCCTCAAGGCGCTAAAATAGTTGGAAGACCCAGGGCTATATAGCTGAGGACTATGAAGTGTCAAGTAGGTGATGATGGATGGGAAATTATCGATTTAGAAGCTGAAGATAGAGATGACTGGCGAAATCTATTTGAGGCCTTTGTGTCATTAGGCATAGGAGCAGATGATGAATATATTGACCTTGGGAAGTTAGGTATCCAGGGTATACTTAGTCTTGAGTTTTTTATGAATATAAAAATATCGATGTTTAGGGTTAAAGAGACAAAGTAGCCTAAAGGTTTTGTCAGGAGGTTGCATTCTGTCGATAGAAGGTCATGAAAGAATACGAGCCTATGCGGCTGGGGAGAGACAAGTGGGGAAGGTTACAACGGTACTTGAAAGAGGGGAAATAGTGGGCCCCCAAGTCCTTATGTGCATACAGTAACCCTATATCAGCTTCTTCCGGAGGGAATCAAAGTCGTTGTTAAATCACATGAAAATTGGGCAGACATAGTCATAGAGGGCTTGTCAAAATTAGAAGGGAACAAAGTGGACATTACTGTGATTAACTCGGAAAATAAGGGACTTGATTTAGTAAATGATGCTATGTGTGAGTTAGAGGTATGTGAAATTACTGATGACGGGATCCTGGGAGCAGGGACTCCCGCACTTACAGACGAACACACTCAACACTTGATTATTTAAGCCCAAAAACAATGTCCACTAGAATATCAATCTGTAGTTTTTATAATTGTTAATAATTATCCTGATATATTTGTAATTGAAGATGAATCACAAGGGAGGATTGATCAATTTCCCTTTAGTATTAAAACTGGGCAGACGAAGCTGATCAGGTCAAGACCTTATAGGTTACTCGTTCATTTTCAAGTAGAAATAGAAAGGAAAATAAGTAAACTAAGGAAACAAGGGATTATTGTAGCAGTTAGGGAAAAGGATGACTCGGTAAGGTTGTGTTGATTATAGAAAGTTGAATGCAGTCACTAAGGACTATGTATTTCTATTTTCCTCTATTGAAGAGGTATAGTAAATATTTTACAAACTCTGGATACTATCAAACACTCATCCCATAATTTGCCAGAATGTTCTTGTTTATCTAAACAATATCATAATTAGGCTGTAGGGAAAACGTCGGAAGAACATAACAATATTCATAGTCTTAGAAGCATGCATTATAATTGCAGAGAAATAAATTTATCAAAGTGCAATTTTTTTCTGTAAACAGGTTAAATTTTAGGCCATGAAATAATCCCAGAGGTACCCATCACTTCCCCTGTAAAGTAGAAGCTATTAAAGATTTTTCCAGACCATGGACCCCTAAGGAATTAGCTGGGTTCCTTGGCGCAGGGTATAACCGTAAATTCATAAGAGGTTTTGGAGAAAATCGAAATCCTTTGATGCTTTAAAGAAACAAAAAGTAATAAATTTAAACAGTTGCAAGTTGCCTTACCTTGTGATGAGTTACTCGCATATTATAGATTTGACCGTCCGTTTCTGGTGACAACAGATGCGAACAGGGTAGTTATTGGTGGTGTGATTTCTTAAGACGATAAGGGTAGGGAGTGACCTGTTTGTTTTGCTTCTAGGGGATTAGAAGGGCCGAAAAGAGTCATAGTAGCCTCGATCGAGAAGCACTGACCATTCTTTTGGTTCTCGAGAGGCATCGGTTGTTTTTTATTAGGTCAGCTGATTGAGTTGCAAACTAATCATCGGTCCTTATGTGATTTATTTTACATGGAGACTTGACATCTAGATAAGCGATGTACATTGAAAGATTGTGAGAGTTTAACATAGAGGGTTCTACCCACATAGGGGGTAAAGCTAACTGAGTAGCTGATGCCTTCTCCAGAGGTGCAGTAATAGGAGTAACTACTAGATCAAATAAGAGAAAAGAAGAACAGTCACAAACTGTTGAGTTAGTCAATAAAAAAAGAATTACATATATAAAACGTGAGAAGCTATCAGAAAAGAGAGAGAGAGAGAGAAATACTCAACATGAATGTATGTGGGTGACAGAGGACATGATCGGGGTGTCCAGAATGAGTGCCTTGATGATGCAGTAGTGGTAAAGGAGAATGAGACAGTTACCTATCCTTCCTGAATATGCCTCGTGAGAGTTTTTTTTATAGAGAATGATATCTTATACTGTGCTTATGAAAAAGGGGAGGGGAATTTTGTGCCCGGGTAGTTTTCCCTTCCTCTTTAATCAATTGAGCCAACCATATTGTACACGGAAGTCTGTGTGCAGGGCATTTCGGAATTGATAGAACATTAAGGAAAGCTCGAACATGCTTCTTTTGGTTATAAATGAGAAAATCTATAGAAGGGTATATAACATGTCGTCGTACTTTTAACTCTGTTAAAGAACATAAAAACACAATTTTATAAGGTGCACATGGACATGGCAGGACTATTTATTACTGGTATATCACAACATACATATACATGCTTTTTTGTGGATGCATTACTCGTTACCTTCATACTTAAGCAATGTTAGATAAATCAACAAATTCATTATCCCAGGTACTGTGCCCTTTTATTACTAAGTTTAGTTACCCAACAATTTTGATGTAATAATGTTTTCGTATTTATAAAGATGGTGAAATCGGTCACGGACTGGATGAAAATGTAACAATTTTCACTGACCGCATATAGGCCTTCAGCTAATGGCTTAGTGGAATCCTATAATAAGGAAGTGTTGCGAATTTTACGTTACATAGTGGCCATTGTTCCCAGTCATTGACACGACATGCTTCCTACAGCTGGTCTAGCCTTAAACATTGCTTAGCCTTATAATGCATCACTGAGAGACATGCCTTTCTATTTGGTGTATGGACAGGATCCTGTGTTACCTTATGCGGTCTTGATAAATTCGCAACAGATGCCGAATTATTCAACAGAACAATACCGAGTCTATCAAAACCGCACCAGTCAAGGTATTTGTGGAGGATCGTATGTATTTGAAACGATTACAACCTAGGGAACACAAACGAGATCCAGCGTATTTGGGTCAGTACCGAGTAAATATGTTCAAATCTAGCACAGAAGTGATACAAAACATTATTAGTGGGGGAAATGTCTGAACGTCATCAGGGAAACATACATCTGGTTCCAGAAGATGTAGTTTGGAAAAGTGTCAATCAGAGTGTGCCCCTTTTTTCTGCATAAGCGACATTCCCTGGATTGATGATATGGAAAGTTTTGTTGTAGGTGTTTGAACAGGTCTTGTTACTTCTTTTGATATGTTTTATAGATAAACTTGATAAAAAAAAAGGTGTTCTTATGTTTGTGCTTCATGTGGTGAAATAAAGTGTTGTGACAGTATTGCTGTGTCTAACAATACATATGACATACTGCTGAGTAAGCAGTAAGAATTCAGGTGTGATCCGTCAGGTAGATGCTGTATTAATGAGGTATTTATATGATTCCTGGTTGCGGGACCGGGAAGGATTACAGTTCAACCTTGGGGATGATGCAGTGTTAGAAAATGTGTAGAGGTGGTCACGTCATACTAGTTAATTTATATTAAGGAAGAGGCGGCAAAGCTGAATGATTTTCTCGGGAAACGGCTTGTGACCATCGAAACCAAAGATAGTTACAAGTGCAAGTGTAATGGTGATTTTTGAAATGGCAAAACCTTGACTGTGGGTTATATTGTGAAATTATGCTATAAACTCGGATTATTGAGATCGAGGGATGAAGGATTGCCTATTCCTACCTCAATCCTGTCAGTTAAGACCCGTATTGGCAGCAACCAAAGATATATTGCTGAGGATATTTTGTATTACCGATGTTGATATGATTTTTTTTTTGTCCGTGGGCCTATTCTAAATTATATCTTTATAAAAAAGGTCAGAAGAATAAATGAGTGGAATTATTTTCTTTTTATTGCATACATTTTATAAACAATATTTAGTTTTTTATTTGGTGTAAGATTCAATGAAGGGTGATTTTCATATTTATATATTTTATGTTGCCTTTCTGTCTACTACATGACATGTCATGCCCTGGATAAGAGCGTCTTCCATATATCAAAGACTAGAGAGGGCAAGAGCACACCTCCTCCCGGAGTGAGGCGGTCAGCTTGATTTTATGCAGTGAGATCATTGGCCTTTTTAAGATTCAGCATATTCAGGGAGCAACAGTGCTTCCCTTGCTCATAAGAGAGTCCCACTTAATGAGATAATGCCTTGATGAAGTCATTGAGTTTCAGCACAGCATATCATTCCCGTGCTGAAACTTGGTGACGGGCAAGAAGGCTCTCGAACTTGAGAAATTGCTCCCCAAGTTCGAATCTAAATTTCTCTCCCTTTCCTCTATTTCTTCTGCTCAATATTACTGTGACCTTCTCCTGATTTTATCAACTTTCTTTTGTCTTGCTGTCCTAACTCTATGAGTATTATTTCTCTTAAGTTATATAAATATATATATATATATATATATATATATATATATATATATATATATATATATATATATATATATATATATATATATATATATATATATATATATATATATATCTATATACATATATATATGCATATATATATATGTATATATATATGTATGTATGTATGTATATATATAGATATATACATATATATCACGGATTTTGAGCGAAGCGAAAAATCTATTTTTGGGTGAGATGGCCATGTCGTCCTGATGGAAGTTCCTATAGGGTAGCTTCCTAGGGTATATTACAACTACGGCGATATTCCCAGAGAATTTACCATAAGGTACCAGAATTCTAACTCCTGGAGCGAGTATCCCTCGTGAAAGGGATATCGCGACATATCAGAGGACTTATTCTAGACACGTCACATGGCAATCTACATCCTGGACAGAGATTTCGTCTCGTAGGAGGTGATTGACAAGATACGAATTCGGGAAAGAAAAAGGGGGGAGCCGCTCCCAAGGCTTCCCTATCCCCCGATTCGTATGCGTGCCTGGCGCCAATCCTGGCGCCATCTGTATTCCTTGTAGCGTACACGAGGTGCTACAGATACTGTATGTAGGGAGGGGTCCTACAGCCCTTTCTTAAAGGGCGGGTCCATCAGGACGACATGGCCATCTTACCCAAAATAGATTTTTTGCTTCGCTCAAAATCCGTTTTTTGGGCTCAAGCCATGTCGTCCTGATGGAAGTGTACCAGAGCATTACTGTATCTGTGGATTCTCAGAACGTGCCGTACTCCCCGGAGGTAATTTTTTTTCCCGGTCGACTAGACCTAGAGACCTAAGATGTTACCGTTATACATCTTTTCAACTAACTATAAACTATGTTAGAGCTTCCTGCCCCCTACAGGGAAGAGTCCTACTAGACTCTGGAAAAGTCTCGAAGAGTACATATATCTATGTATGAATACCAGGCAAGCTAATATAGTGGTCTCGCCCTATATTAAGTAAGCATAGTTTGTAAAGGACCACTGCGTCAATATGAAATATCGACCAGTTTTCCGCACAATACTTGTATTGGACAAAGTTTTATATCCGCATAGGAGGAAAACCAATGCAACATAGCTTGCATAAAGGAACAATTCTATTAGAATTATCCCAGATAAGGTACATAGAATGAATGCTCAATTATACCAACAAATTGACACAGGTGAAGGAGACGCAAGGTTCTCAAGAACCAGATTATTGACAGGCAATAAATAGACAGGTTAACCACAATTATATATATATATATATATATATATTATATATATATATATATATATATATATATATATATATATATATATATATATATTATATATATATATATATAAGAAGAGGATAACCCAAAACTTTAAGCATAAGTATGATAGTAAACAGACCTTGTTTGTCTGAAAGAAAAAACATTAGATGCCACTTTTAAGATACCGAGGTATCAAAGTCATAAAAGCCTGTATTACAAATCAATCACATTAGCGTTAGAAACGCTCGGCACACATGTCTGCACTTATGCTAGGTTCACCTTCGGAAATGGAACAGTCTGGATGGGCAACACAGTGCCCTCACTTAGTTTGTAGTACAGTATGTAACTACACACTCACCCTGGAATTAATCGTCCAATTAAGACCACTGTTCCTCGCAGAGTTAAACAGTAGGGTTAACACCGCGACCCACTGCTATCACAGATCTCTTTTAGTTCCTCTACTTGCTTCGCATAGTGGCGAAAGAACACTCTGGAAGACTTCCAGCCAGTGTATGAACGGAGATGTTCAAAATCCATACAATTAAAGAAATTTAAGAATGAGGCAACTTTCCTCGGATTGTGACCTGCGGGTGTATTGTCAGGATCCGCTCTGCGAATAAAATATGTGATTTTCGCTCTGAGTTGATTCAGAGATAAATTTGAGCCTGATGTTTCTCCCCTGAATAGTTGACCACCCTTGAAGTCTGAAGTTCTATGAAGATAGACCTTTAGGCATTCTACTGGACATAGAGATGCATCTTCTTCAGAGGGCAGATTCTCCAGGGACCCCACCTGTTGGTGGGTAACTCATTCTTGGCGAGAAACGTAGGATCCGGAAACAGGTTCAGTTCTTCCCCATCCAGGAACTGAACACGACCTGCCTCTCTCGAGAGGCTACAATCTCACTAACCCTGGCCCCGGACGCGAGTGCAAAATAGGAAAATAACTTTTTGTGTCAAATCCTTTAACGCACACTCTTCATTGCTCAACAGAAAAAGCGAAATGAAGAACTTGTCTAAAGACCATGAAATGGGCTTTGGAGGTGCTGAAGGTCTGAGCCTAGCACAGGCTTTCGGGACTTTATTAAAGATCTCGTTATCTAGGTCGACCTGGAAGGCATATAGAATGGGTCTTGTCAAAGCAGACTTACACGCTGAAATCGTGTTCGCTGCCAACCCTTGACCATGGAGGTGGGGAAAAAAGATAAGCAGAAGTCTGTCAAGATCTCCTGCGGAATCTTCGCCTTGAAAAAAGGCCACCCATTTTCTCCAAGATGACTCATATTGCCTTCTAGTAGATTTGCATTTATATTCCTCAAGGAAGTCTATACTGGCTTTCGAAATCCCGAAACGCTTTCTCACCGCTAGGGAGAGAAAATCATGAACTGCAGGGTCTGGTTTTCTGTAATGAAGCGCAGACAGTTGACTTCTGGACTCGCTGGGGTCAGAACTGGATCTGGTAGTGATACAAACTTCAGCTACAGTTCCAATGCCAGGAGGAACCACACGCTGTTCGGCCACTTGTGGGCCACTATTGCCGCTACCCTTTGAAGGATCTCAGTTTGTTGAGGACCCTCAACAGAAGGTTGTGAGGAGGGAACAGATAAATCTTGGACCATCTGTTCCAGTCGAGGGACATCGCGTCCACTGCTTCCGCTAAGGGGTCCTCGTACGGGGCACGTACAGGGGCAACTTCTTGTTGTCTTTCGTCGCAAAGAGGTCTATCTGCAGTTCTGGGACTTGATTCAGAATGAAGGAGAATGATCCTGCGTCTAAGGACCATTCCGACTCTATCGGTGTGAACCTGGATAGAGCGTCCGCTGTCACATTGCGGACTCCTTGAAGGTGAACTGCCGACAGGTACCACTTCTTCTTTTCCGCCAATCGGAAGACGGCCAACATCACCTGGTTGAGAGGTGGTGACCTCGATCCTTGTTGATTCAAGTATCTCACAAGTAACCTCGCTGTCTATTACCACTTTATGTGGAACGAATGATGCGGGGAGACTTTCTTTAAGGTAAGGAGCACTGCCCTAGCTTTCTAGAAAGTTTTATGAGAAAGGTCTTGAATAGCCTGGACCAAGTCCCCTAAACTTTTTTCCGATGAGAGTGACCTCCCCATCCCTCCTTCGAGGCGTCTGAGTGAATCGTCACCGACGGGGGAGGTGGCTGAAGAAGAACCTGACTTCTTTAGATGTCTGGCTTGGGACCAAGGCCTGAGAAGAGTACTTAGCCGAAGCGGCTGGTCTTCTCAGATCTCTTCACGCGTTTGATGCATAACTTCTCCAAACTCCGATTGCATCCTTTAGCTGTGCTCTTAGCACTGGGTCTGTCACCGAAGCAAAACTGGAGAGAGCGCAGTACTCTCTCCTGCTCGTGTCTTGATATCCTTTCGGAATCTTGAAGTCTCTTGACAGAACCCGCTATCTCCTTCCTTTTCTTGCCGGGGTGGAGAAATAGTGTGACAAAAGGTCCCAGTGGATCTTAGCCACTGGAACTTTTGAGATGGAGAAAGTCGAGACTTTTTCTGTTGATCTTGAAGCCTAGGTACTCTAGGAACTGGATCACTTGACTGGAAGCTTGCAAGCATTCTGTCTCGGATGCTGCCCACACCCAACCAGTCGTCCAGGTAGGCTACTACCTGAATTCCCTTTAGGCGAAATTGTTTGAGAGCTACGCTCGCAAGCTTCGTAAAAATCCTTGGGGCTATGTTTAGCCCGTAATGGCATGGCTCCGAAGGCGTATAGTCTTCGTTGTAGCCTGAACCCTAGGTATGGGGAGAGTCGATGGCTAATTGGAATGTGCCAGTAGGCGTCTGACAAGTCTATAGAGACGGAATATGCCCTCTTGGGCAGTAAGGTCCTTATGTGTTGCAGTGTTAGCATTTTGAATTTGCAATTCACTATGAACTTGTTAAGTGGCGACAAGTCCAGAATGACTCTGAGCTTTTCCGAGTCTTTCTTGGGAACACAAAAAAGCCTCCCTTAGAAATTGATGGGCTTTACCCTTTTTCTCCAACCGTTCTTGAACGTACTCCTCCATAACGGGGGGTGGAGTGTTGGAAAAACCGAAGGTACGGGGGTGGAGTGCTGTACCAGCTCCCGCCTAGTCCATTCTTGAGTAGGCTGTGGGCCCAGGGATCGAAGGTCCACCGATCCCGAAATTTCAGAAGTCTCCCTCCTACCGGTATCACCTCACTTGGACTGCCGTCCTGAGGTCTTGCCTTCCTGACCACGACCACCCCTGAATCCCCTTCCCCTTGAGGGGCGTCTAGACGAGCCTCTGGCTGCTCCTCTAGGCTTTGCTCGAAAGGAAGTAGACTGCCCTTCGAACGCTGGGGTGAATGCCGTGGACTGTGTCGACACGGCCTGGGGTACCCACTGAAAGGTGGTCGGGGTTTGTGCCACGATCTGGGGCACTGGTGGCAATGGCAATTGCAGTTGCTGTTGCTGTCTAAGAGGCTTGGCTGGCCGAGACGGTAGCCTAGTCGTCATATTCTTCCTCTTTGGTTGAGGACCCTCATCCGGGGAAGACTTTCTTTTTATAGCCAGGCCCCACTTCTGGAGAAGGTTTCTATTCTCCAAGGCGGCTTTATCAACAACTTCTTTGACCAAGTCGGTAGGGAAAAAGGTCTTTTCCCCAAATGTTGGAGGAGATTAGTTTCTTTAGCTCGTGCCTCACCGTAGCCGAGGTAAACACAAACTCCCTACAAGCTCTCCTTGCCTTGACGAAGCCATAAAGGTCCTTCGTCACTGTGGCCAGATGAGGCTTGGCCACTACCATGAACATTTCATGGACCTTGGGGTCACTTGCCATCGTCTCGAGAATAGTCTGAAGAGACATTGAGGCAGTCAGTCTTTCTTTTGTATCGAACTCACTTCGCAAAAGAAAGTCAGACAGCTTAGGGAGGTCCTTGCCGTAATATCAGCCTCCAACTTTCCCACTGAGAACGTAAGATGGACGTCCTTCCAGTCTTTGTGATCCATAGGCAGGGCCAGCGACAAGGGTTTACACTCCTCTAGGGAGGGGCAAGACTTGCCGGCCTCGATTGCGTTTAGTACAGCCAGAAACCCTTTCTGTAAAAGGGGGAAGGCTCTAGTAGGCGAGGACACAAAGGAAGGGAGCTTCCTATTCAATGCAGCTACCTTTGAGTCAGAGAAGCCCCTCTCTTTCATCGAGGATGAAAGTAGAGCTTGAGCCTTAGCATGGTCCATCACTATGACCTCCTTCGGCTCTGTCTCCTCCTTTGAAGCTGGTTCCTTCCTCAGCCGGACATAACAGTCCGGATATAATGCCTTGCTGGGCCAGAATTCCACCCTCCAGGGGAACTGAGCCCAGCTTATCCGAGATGACGATCTTTCCAGTCGTCATCGGCATGTGCTCAGCATACCTCCATGGGTTAGCATCTGAGCACAAGGGAAGGTCTTTCACATTGAGCTTTTTCTGGGGCCCATGTGATTCTGCAAGGCACTGCATTCGCAGTTCCATTGCAGCTGCCTTCTCCTGATTCTCCTTCTGCATTTGTTGGATCATTCCAATAATAGAAGAGAGGGCCTGTCCCAGCTCTACTGGGAGACCGGCCGATGTAGAGGGGCTTGAACTTCATCCTGGGCTTCTGCCAGGAGGTCTTCCTCCTGACACCCGTCCACATCAGGCATCCTGTCATTTAGCTGGATGTCTTGCATCGCGACCGCGACTTCAGCATCCACCTGGATCTGAACTTAGGGGATCTCCTCTTGAGGCTGGGGAATCACTGCATCAGCTGATGCCTTAGGGAAAAGATACGCCCTCATCTTCTCACTTGGAAGATAAGGGCCAGAAGTGTTCTTTTGGAAGCCCCTTACCCAGGTACGAAGCTTCTTCCTAGCTATTTAAATGTCTCATTAATCAGGTTAGTGACACAGTACATACCTGAGGGTCCCAATACCGGAGATCATCCTTGGAGACAGCGTATGCTGCGTGTCTCCTACAAAACTCATGTCCGCAGAGGTTCTTGCTGCTGACATTGCAGAAAGCACTTCCCCACTTCGGAGTGTCCTTCTGTAAAGAGAAGAAATTTCCATGAGTATCAAGTGAACTATGTATCACTGGATATGCATAGTATAGCATAACAATTCAGAAAGGAAAGACACACACTTGTGTTTCCCTCACAACCCATTGTTGCAGCCTTCCAGATAATAAAATAAAAAATGGTTTATCTCTTATAGAGTAACCAATGCAAGGTTTCCAGAGGAAACAGGTGGAGCTCACACCTAAGCAATGATTTTAAAATCCTGGATAATAGACAGGGAAGAACTCAGCTTCCTATCTGAGGGCAACAGCAAAGGGATGTGCAAGAAAACACAATAGTGTTAGAAGATACAGTGCTGTACCAAAACCTTCACTATAGTTTTTTTCTTACTGTATATGCTATACAGAAGAATACTAGTACAGTATAGGGGGATGTGTGCCGGCCTGCCTTTGCCGGCCGGCACACACCACAACTAGCTTTAAAGTATACTACTTAACAGCTATAGGGCGGCAGCACTCTGGTTCAAATGCCTGTGCCGGTCGGCAGCAACTGCCGGCCGGTAACAGCCAGTGTTGGCCGGCAATGGCTGCCGGCCAGCAACTACACAAGGTAGTACCCAGCTGCCGGCCACACTCTTGGTGACCGGCAGACAAGGACTGACATAAGCCGGCCGGCAAAGGTACAAGACCGATGCCAGCCGGCAGCAAAAGAACCAGAGGACTACACCTGCCCGGCTGCCGGCCTATGAGGCCAGCAGCCGGGACAGGTACAGCACTAGAAGAAAAATAGAATGGATGCCGGGATAAGAGTGTACACAACCTCCAAGCTTGGCAACCGAAAGAGTGCATATAAGGAAGGGGAGAAACTAATTCAGGCTTCCTTGACCAATGCCGTCCGGCTCTGCCGGCAGGCATGGATGAGGGACCAAGAGAGGTCCGGGCAGCACTCGAAAACATAAGACCCTTGCCGGCCAGCAGCTCTGCCGGCCGGCAATGGGCTGAGTCAATTCCACATCCCAACCTATACTAGGTCCAGAAGTAGAACAACGTACAGTACAGTAAGACCCCTGCCGGCCAGCTCTGCCGGCCGGCAAGGTACAGTACAGTAATGGCTAGGCCATTACGAAGATAGAGGGGGAAGGGACAAGAGGGTCCTGCCAACCTTGCTTTAGTGACAGATCACCCACAGCCAAGAAACTTATCTTAGCCTAAGGGGAAAGGCCAGCAATACTTGCCAGCTTCCAGAGCACCAAAGCAAGGAAGGCGTTGCTACTCCCAAGGGAAGAACTTATCCTCCCCCGAGAACAGCAACAGGACTAGTCTGGTAGATCACAAAAGAAGGAATCATAACTACAGAAACCTTCGGTAGTGACCTAAGGGAGCTAAGCTCCCTTTGTATGTGTTAGGTCAGCGAGGGGGACTCTGCCCCAAGCCAGACAACACAGACTCAGACTAAAAACTCTGTTGTTCTGTCCCTCTTGAACCATAACTACAGGAACAGGAAGGTACAGTAACACCCTAGTATAGTTTTATCGAAAATAAATTCGGAAAAAACCACTTAGGGATAAGCCCAAGGCTTAAACAGAGGGAAAGGGATTGCATACCTTCTCCGAAGAA
>NC_090735.1:73778210-73798210 GCF_036898095.1 Palaemon carinicauda | reverse complement strand
GAAGATAAGCAGGTTTTAGACGATCAATGGAGACCCAGTCTTCTTTGCCCCGAATGTTTAGTAGGAATGCTTTCGGACTGCGTCGGATCACAAGGAAAGGGCCTGTGTAAGGGGGCGTTAGTGGTGGCTTGCTGGTGTCGTTGCGCAGGAAGACGTGCGTTGCAGAGTGTAAGTCCGTTGGTATGTGATGCTTCGCTGGGGGCTTGTAAGTCTGGCGGCACGGAGTAAATTTTCCCACGACGTGACGTATACGCTGGAGATCGTCGGAGGAGGTTGTAAAAGGAAAAAATTCTGCATGGACGACCAACGGATCGCCATACACCATTTCAGCTGCCGAGACGTCGAGGGCATCTTTAGGAGTGGTCCATAGACCAATGTGACGGCGCCGAGTAAGGCTGTGAACTCAAAGGCAGATTGGAAACGACTGAGTTATATTATTGTAGAACATTCTCCTTATATACAAAACCTCAAGGCAACAGGACATAACAAGTTCACAAGACAGACAATATTACAGAGGAAAAACCAGACATGAATTTTCATGTTCGTTTTAGTGCGAGGGAAGAGCGAAGATACTAGCATAATATATACAAAAGGAATTATGTACAATTGTGTGAAACACGGTTGGTACAGGACCATCTGGGAAGTAAACTCTCATTGCGCCGATAGTGGAGAATGCAAATTTCCTTTCCAATGTATGATGCTTTTATAAAATTCTCAAGCAGGTGAACCAACAAAACAACCAACAAAAAACAAGGAGAATCCCACACTTGCCTATGGACCCTTCAAACACTGACTCCCCTGTGACGGACCGAGAGAGGAGTTGTGAACTCAAAGGCAGATTGAAAACGACTGAGTTATTTATTAAGGTTCACTCTTCTTTATATAAAAAACCTCAAGGCAACAGGACATGACCTGTCCGAGAGACAGATAATGTTACTGAGCAAAACGGAGACATGATCATTCAGGTTCTTTTTAGTGCGAGGGAAGAGCGCAGATACAAGCATAATATATACAAAATAATTATGTACAATTGTGTGACACACGGTTGGTACATGGCTCCCCCCCTAAAAATGACATACTGTACATGTTAAATAGGGCGCCCTGATCTAGAGAGGCGAACTGTAGGCGGGTCATCTGGCAGAAGATAAGCAGGTTTTAGACGATCAATGGAGACCCAGTCTTCTTTGCCCCGAATGTTTAGGAGGAATGCTTTCGGACTGCGTCGGATCACAAGGAAAGGGCCCATGAAAGGGGGCGTTAGTGGTGGCTTGCTGGTGTCGTTGCGCAGGAAGACGTGCGTTGGAGAGTGCAAGTCCGTTGGTATGTGATGCTTCGCTGGGGGCTTGTAAGTCTGGCGGCATGGAGTAAATTTTCCCACGACGTGACGTATGCGCTGGAGATCGTCGGAGGAGGTCGTAGAAGGAAAAAATTCGGCAGGGACGACCAACGGGTCACCATACACCATTTCAGCTTCCGAGACGTCGAGGGCGTCTTTAGGAGTGGTCCTTAGTCCAAGGAGGACCCAGGGAAGCTGAGTAAACCAGTTGCAATCCTTGCAGCTGGACATCAAAGCTGCTTTGAGGGTGCGATGAAAACGTTCAACCATTCCATTGGCAGCGGGGTTGTAGGCCGTTGTCTGATGTAGGGTGATGCCCAGGAGATTCGCTAATGACGTCCATAATTGAGAGGTGAAAGTGGTTCCCCTGTCAGAAGTAATATGCTCAGGGATACCGAATCTTGAAATCCATCCAGAGAATAAGGCAGATGTACGTGAGGCGGACGTTGCAGTTTCCATGGGAATGGCTTCAGGCCAACGAGTGGAGCGGTCGATGACGGTAAACAGGTAACGATGTCTTTGTGATGTAGGTAGGGGGCCTACAACGTCGACGTGAATGTGTGCGAAACGACGCTGAGGTTGAAGAAAGGTGCCCACTCCTGAATCCGTGTGTCGATGTACTTTAGAAAGTTTGGCAAGAAGTACACGCACGGACCCAATCCTTAGCATCCTTAGAAATGCCGTGCCAAATGAACTTTGCCTTCAGCAGCTGTGCAGTAGAACGGCACGAGGGATGTGAAAGGCCGTGGATAAAATCAAACACCTGTCGGCGCATGCGAGCAGGAATCCAAGGTCGCGGTCTACCAGTACTGACGTCACAGAGGAGGGTGGTGTTGGAGTCTTCGAGGGGAAAATCTTCCCAACGGAGGGACGTGTAGGAAGTCCTACAAGCTTGATACTCTGGATCCTGTTGTTGGGCTTCAGCCAGGGCGTTGTAATCCAATCCCAGTTGAACGGCAGCCAACGTGTTTCTTGACAGGGCATCGGCAACGGGATTCATTTTCCCAGGGACGTATTGAAGTGTGCAATTGTATTCAGCCACGGCGGAGAGATGTCGGCGTTGACGGGAGGACCAGGCGTCAGACTGTCGAGTGAAGGCGTGCACCAGAGGCATGTGGTCTGTACGAATGACGAAGGGCGTACCTTCTAAGAAATGGCGAAAGTGACAGACAGCCAAGTGCACCGCCAGCAATTCTCGATCGAAGGTAGAATAACCCGATTCTGCCTTGGACAGTTTTCTGCTGAAGAAGGCCAATGGGCGGGGCGAGCCTTTGACCACCTGCTCGAGTACTGCACCAATAGCGACGTCGCTGGCATCGGTGGAGAGAAGGAGAGGGGCGTGTGGGATAGGAAAAGTGAGAGCCGCAGCAGTTGATAGGGCCTTCTTTGCATTGCAGAAAGCTGCTTCTTGAAGGGGACTCCACTTCAGGTCCTTTGGCTTGCCCTTGAGGGAAGCGTAGAGGGGAGCAAGAGTGGCGGCAATAGCTGGCAGAAAACGGTGATAATAGTTGATCATACCCAAGAATTCCTGCAGAGCTTTGACGGTCGAGGGCGTGGGGGAATTCTGAACGGCTGCTGCCTTCTCAGGGAGGGGATGGACTCCTTCAGGAGTGATACGGTGCCCTAAGAACGACACTTCGTTGGCGCCAAAGGTACACTTGTCGTACCGGACTACAAGGCCGTTTTGTTGCAGGCGGTCGAGCACGATGCGCAGGTGACGGAGGTGTTCCTCTTTTGAGGAGGAGAACACAAGTATGTCGTCCACATAACATACACAGAAAGGGAGGTCCCCTAAGATGCCATCCATGAGACGTTGAAACGTTGCCCCAGCATTACGAAGGCCAAAACAGGAGTAATTGAAGGTGTAGGTGCCAAACGGAGTGGTGATGCGGTCTTGGGGATGTCTTCTGGGTTCATAGGTACCTGATAATACCCCTACAGGAGGTTGAGCGTAGAGAAAACCTTCGCTTTGTGCAGGTAGAAGGTTACATCGGCAATGTTTGGGAGGGGGTAGTGATCCGGTTCTGTTTGCATGTTCAGGCGCCTGTAATCCCCGCACGGACGGAGGGAGCCGTCTTTCTTCAGAACGATGTGTAAGGGTGACGACCATGGGCTGGAGGCCTTTTGGCAAAGGCCCATTTTCTCCATTTCGGCGAACGTCTGTTTGGCGGCTGCCAATCGTTCCGGTGCTAGACGTCTGAATTTTGCTAAGACTGGGGGTCCCGTCGTCTTGATATGGTAATAAATACCGTGCTTGGCAGGAACCGTGGGCGTTTGGCGAAGTTCTGGACGGAAAACTTCCGGGTACGACGTGAGGAGGTGGGCGTAGGCATCCGTGGGTGCGCTGATGTGGAGAGCGAGGTTAGAGGGGGCGGGTTGAAGAGGTGTCGACAAGTACGAGTCTGCATTGACCAATCGTCGGTGGGCGACATCGACCAGTTGGTGGAAAAGAGAGAGGAAATCCGCACCGAGGATTGGCATTGGGACGTCAGCAACGAGAAACTTCCAATTGAATTTACCGTTTCCGAACGATAATGTGAGGTTCTCGTAACCGTAGGTGGGTATCGCAGATCCGTTGGCAGCTACCAAGCGGACGCCGGCAGATGTAGTCAAACTACGCTGTGCCTTGAAGAGTTTCCTTGGCAAAAGAGAACGACAAGCACCCGTGTCTACCAAAAATTGCACGCCCGTTCCTGCATCCTGTAAAAAGAAAAGATTAGAAACATGGGAGGCCACCGCCACAAGCGATGGCCTACTTACACGTTTTTTGGCCACTGACAATCTTTGGCACATTTCTTCGCGGTTGCCCCGAATCTGAAGTGGTAGTAGCAAAACTGCGGCGGATGGGAGGTAGTAAGTGGCTGTAGAAGTCGTTCGTTGGGGCGCGAGCGATTGGTGGGTGGTGGGCGGCTTTGTCGCCGCTTCGGCACGTCACGGGGTAGGCGTGTATGTCCTACGCATTAATGTCAGCTTCAGTTGTCGTTGAATAGGCATCCTCGTCGTCAGGGGTGGAGGCGTTGATGGAGATCTTGAAGTGGCTGTCCATAAGGGCGTCGGCTTTGGTCATCAAATCCTTTATGGGTAAACTATCGACATCGGGTATGGCAGCGCGCACAGGTTCAGGTAAACGTTGTATCCAAAGGGCACGGAGTAGGTTCACCTCACGAGGAGAGCCGTCTGCGGCAGGTTGAAGGCGAGCGATACTGGTCATTTCCCTGAGGGCAAGCGAAGCCCTTTGGTCCCCCAACGGTTGTTGCGAGAGCTGAAAAAGCTTTGCTATACGGGCGGCTGGCGACAGCGAGTACTGCTGCAGAAGGTATGATTTGAGGTCGTCATAAGCTATTGGGGTGTCTCCTTGTTCACAAAGCCAGTCGGATATTTCCGGGAAGGTGTCCTCGGGTATCGCCGCGAGAACATAATCTGCTTTGGTGGTTGAGCGAGTCACGCCTCTGATACGAAAGTGGACTTCAGCGCGTTGAAACCAAGCGAACGCTTCTCCGCTAGCGAACGGTGAAAGTTTCAATGGAGCGGCCGCAGTGCCAACTGCTGGGGTAGAGTCCGCCTCCGTCATATTACCAACGATGGAGGGGCGAGGGAGGGGGGGGGGTTGAAGGCAGTGGGAGCGAGTCGACTTCCGGGGTCACCAATGTGACGGGCCGAGAGAGGAGTTGTGAACTCAAAGGCATATTGAAAACGACTGAGTTATTTATTAAGGTTCACTCTTCTTTATATACAAAACCTCAAGGCAACAGGACATGACCTGTTCGAGAGACAGATAATGTTACTGAGCAAAACAGAGACATGATCATTCAGGTTCTTTTTAGTGCGAGGGAAGAGCGCAGATACAAGCATAATATATACAAAATAATTATGTACAATTGTGTGACACACGGTTGGTACACCCCATCCCCTGGATATGCTGAATCCCCCCCCCCCCCCCCGGCACTGTTGACGACCTCTGATGATGGGAATAGGGAAAGTTCTGTTGATGACCTCGGAACGGGTAAGAAGCATTCTACTAATATTCCAAAATCGAGTAATTTGTGTAACACGAGGAAATGAATCCTCCATGTTACCCAAATTCCAATAGAGACAAACTAGGATGATTTATATAAAGCATTTGAGTACTATGGAAGTATAAAAGAAATAAGGATGAAACTTAAAGATGAAATATGGGAATCATGGATATCTTACTGTAGTTATGACGAAGTATTTAGTGCAATAAGTAATATGAATAGGCTAATATTAAAATTAATGACTTGAATGTCGCGGCTGCTCTCTGCGATAGAGCACTAAAGGATTCGGATGTATATAGGCCAGCTCATTGGTTGGAAAAAGATGCAGATTTAGTTATTCCCTCCCAGAGAAAGCCAAAATCACCAATGTGGCTTATAGCTGAATCAAAGGGGGTTACAGGTAATTATTTTAAAATATGCAAATTGATTCAGAAAAAAGTAGGAACTATTGCACTGGGCGATATATCTCGTTTTGGAGAAAATAGTTTCTTCATTCATGCCAAATCAAGTACACAATCTCTAATATTGTCTAACATAAAAACATCTAATGATATTCAGTTAGATGTCAAACCCCACCTAAATTTTAGCTACGGAACGGGAGTAGTTTTTAACAGAGATGTGTGTGAATTTACAGAGGAGGAGATACTGCCATGTGTCCATTAAATGTAAGGAAAGTTCACAAAGTCCCAGGTGCATCAATGATAATCCTTATGTTCCAGAACGCTGATGTACCTTTTCATATTGTTATTGAGAACGAAAGGATTAAAGTAAGACCATTCAAGCAGAAGCCACTGCAATGCTTTAATTGTTTTAAATTTGGGCACCCATCTAAAGTTTGCAAAAATGAGAAAATATGTGGTATTAACCCCAAATCTTATCATGGAGCGTGTGCACTTGGAGCCAGGTGTTTAAATTGCAGCTCAAATCATAAATCCCCAGACAAGAGCTGCGAGCTATATAAGTTGGAGGAAGCTACCCTCAACAAATCGAACTTGGAACATATAAGTGTGACCCATGCCAAAAGACTATCAAATAAATCAAATACATATGCTAAGGCATTAAAATCACACCAACCTAGTACTGCCAATAGCTAAAAAGAAAAAAAGTATACCATCTGATAAAATATCAAATAACGAGGTAACCATATTACCTCCTGAGGCTTTACCACGGTGTAATAACACTAGGGCATTGCCCATTGCTGCACAGCCTTCGTCCCCCATTACAAAAATTAGTACAAACCTCTCTCAGGCCATGTCCTTGCCTGATTTGATGGAGGTTCCACTTAAGACCAACTTACTTGATGCACCTGTAGTGGGAAAGGTGCAAAAACATAGAATCCCATCACATATTAATTGTAAAAGAGAGAGACCTCCATCTCTCTCTCCCCCCTCCATTAGAAACATTAAACTTATGACATCAAAACATTTTTTATGTTTTGTCTGTTGATGTTTCTAATGAACCAGAAGATAAACTGAATAAATCAGAAATTCAAGTTGAGGTCCACCATCCACCTCAACAAATAGATCAAAAGGATTCAAAGAAAAACACAAACGTAAAACGCAACATAACGAGACCATCTCTGAAGAAACCTACAGGTAATAATGTTAGATTAAAAAATGCTAATGGGGAAACCTCATCCAAGATGTCTTTCAGAAATAATCCATAGTTTTCTCCTCCATTTTGAAATGGAACTGTCAGGGTTTAAGGGCGAAATATGAAGAACTTGGGCTCCTAATTCATGAACATTCCCCCATAATTGTATGTCTACAGGAAAGTATGTTTGATGCTAACACTCCTAGTCCTCGTGAGTATATTAGCTATAGAACACCATATAATCAACAACCAGGGAGCCATGGCGGAAGTCTCATGTATGTTCGTCGAGATGTTCCCCAAATACCTATGTCTATACGTACAACCCTGCAGGCAGTGGTTGGTCAAATTGATATAGGGAGAAAATATACAATATGCTCTTTATACTTACCTCCAAATGATAATATTTTATTTTATATTATGATTTAGCAGAGGTCATTCAACAACTCCCTCAACCTTTTCTCTTACTGGGAGATATGAATGGTAGACATCTTTTATGGGGTGATGTTTTGGCAAACACAAGGGGCAATATCATCTCATCAATTGTGGAGAATGAGGATGTGGGACTCCTTAATACAGGAGAGCCCACGCACTTCCATGTTCAGACAGGTACCTTGTCATGCATTGACCTTTCAGTTGCATTATAAACACCAACAAGGGTCCACCTTTACAAAGAACGCCACAATGGAATCTTGACAAGACAGACTGGGTTAAAGCTAAGTGAAATCGAAGAGAGAGCAGAACAGATTGAAAGTATTGATGATGCCATAGACCTATTGAGTGGAACTCTCCATACAGCAGGAATCAATTCGATTCCAAAAACCACAGGACTATTCAAAAGACGACCAGTCCCGTGGTGGTCTTCAGAATTAACAGCCTTGCACAGCCCCACCAGAAAATCTCTGACTAGATTACGTAGACGCTGTAGGGATGAAAATTTGATTACATACAAAGAGTGTACAGCATAGTTCCGTCGTGCCATGAAAGAAGCTAAACGCCAATCTTGGGTGGCTTTTATTTCCTCCATTAAAAGTAAAACACCACCATCTTCTGTATGGAGGAAAATAAAAAATATTGCAGGCAAATTTACCCCAAACCCACCACCAGTGTAGAAAGTGAATGGTTAGTATGTGACTGAAGGAAATGAAGTTAGCAATGCCCTGGCTGACCATTTTTCATATGTATCGTGCAAGAATGTAGTAGCTCCTGGTCACCAGTACAGGAACATTGAAAAAAAGCAAATTTTATATTTTGCAACAGGAATGGAAGTCATATAATTCTCCTTTCACTGAAAGAGAATATGATTCAGCACTTTCCACTTGTAACGATACAGCCCCTGGACCCGATGGAATCCCATTTGCAATGATTAAACATGTACATTTTAATACAAATTTATTTATTTTAAGCATTATTAATAGAATATGGCATGATCATAGTTATCCAAGTGTTTGGGAACTAGCCATTATTTAAGCCTTTTCAAAACCCGGTAAGGACAAGTTTTTAGCAGCAAACTATCCACCTATTGCATTGATATCTTGTTTATGTAAAATCATGGAGAAAATGGTCAATGCAAGGCTGATGTGGTACCTTGAAAAGAAGGGTATTTTATCACCAATTCAATGTGGATTCAGAAAAATGTACTCAACGACTGATGTGTTGATAAGACTTGAATCCTCTATTCGTGAAGCATTTGCTTCCAAACAGCACCATGTTACAGTATTTTCTGACCTTGAAAAGGCATATGATACCACATGGAGATATGGTATACTTAAAACCATTCATGAAATCGGATTGAGAGGAGAGCTGCCACTATTTATTCAGGCATTTCTTTCACATAGAGTTTTTCAAGTGAGAGTGGGGGAAACTCTATCAGAGAGTAAATGCCACGAAGTAACCCTTTTTGCACTAGCAATTAATGGGATATCCTCAGCCATTCCCTGGGATGTTCTCTCAACATTATTTGTGGATGATCTCTCAATATCATTTGCTGGAGCTAGAATGGCAATGGTTGAGAGAAAACTACAACTCTCAATTGACAAAACTATCCAGTGGGCCGTTATGAATTGATTTAAGTTCTCGACAAGTCAAAATACTATTGCACATTTCTGTCGCATCCGGGGAGCACATCCGGACCCGGATATATACATTAAAGGTCAGCGGATCCCATGTGTAGTGGAAGCTAAATTTTTAGGTTTGATATTTGATTGTAGACTTACATGTGTTTCTCACCTAAAAGCGTTAAAAGCTAAATGTGTTGAGGCTCTGTATCTTATAAAAGTATTGTCCCATACATCATGGGGTCCAGACCGCAGTACTATTTTAGAATTATACAAGGACTGATTTTTTCCAAAATTAGCCGGTTGAAAATTTTAGATTCAATACATCATGCTGGTATTAGATTGTCCACAGGAGCGTTTAGAACCTCACCTATCCCAAGTCTCCTTGTTGATGCTGGAGAGTTACCTCTAGACATTTACCGAATGTCTTCTATTAATTCGGTATTGGTTTAGATGGCAAAGACTCCCTAGCTCTTTAGCCTTTCAGACTGCAAGCCTTGTAAGACACACATCATACTTTGAGTTGCGCCCAAAATCTCCTCAACCTTATGGGTTTCGGGTGAAACGATTATTAAACAGTCTGGATATAATTAGAAGTAAGGTACTTCCAATCAAAGTATCATCGATGCCTTCATAGAAATTACCAGAGATATTTTTTTGTAAATACTTTATTGGAGTTAAGAGGAATATGACTGACCTAGAAGCCAGGTCTCTTCTTATGGAACATGTTGAAGAACATAGTGGGTCGACTTTTATATATACTGATGACTCCAAATCTGATGCTGGCGTTTGATTTGGTTTTCATTGTAGAGGTGCACTTCCTCTAACAGCTTCCATATTTACTGCCGAACTGTATGGCATATTAACCGCTATTGAGAAAATAGCGTTGGATAAGGAGGGTAATATTACAATTTTTAGTGATACAAGGAGTGTCCTTCAAGCTTTAGAAGTTTTTAATTCTAGTAACCCTCTAGTTTTAAAGATTTTAGAATGTCTTTTTATTATTGGAAGGAGATGTATAGTGGTTCGATTTTGTTTGGTTCCAGCACATGTAGGTGTGTCTGGGAATGAGAAGGCAGATTCACTGGCAAAGAATGCTGTATCTAAGTTGCTGCCAAGAAGGTATCCCATTTCGTGTAATGATTTCCTACCTAACATCAAGAAATTGTTTTGCAATAAATGGCAACAGCACTGGGATAGTCTAGATGGCAATAAAATGAGAAAAGTAACAAATGTCATATCTCCTTGGAGATATAACATGATGCCCCGAAAATGGGAGACTTCTTTTTGTCGTCTCCGTATTGGTCACACTCGGTTGACACACGAGTTTCTGCTGAAGGGCCAACACCAACCGTATTGTGACGACTGTTAAGTACCTCTAACAGTGAGGCATTTGTTGACCGAATGCCCCAATTGTGATAACTTAAGGAAAAGATATTTGTTTGAGGCTCGAGGTTAGGATGGCAGGTTCATCCTTGCCAAGATTCTTGGACATGATGTATCCTACTATGCAAGTGCCATTTTCAGATTTATTTCAGAAGCAGGTCTTTTGAAAACTATTTAACTTTTATAATGACATTCAATTTTTATGGTTTTAAATGAATATTCTCTAATTTCTTTATATATATATAAACTAAATGATATCGGCGTCAATGACCTTAGATGTCAGGATGCCTGCAAAACTTTAAATCAATCAATCAGTCAATCTTAGGAGAGTCAGTACCGCTCGAGCTTTCACAACTTTGGTAGGATATACGTCTGAGGGTTTCCTCGCTGATCACAGTATTTTACCAAGTTTGATAATAAAGGGAAAAAATGTATGTTACTATGTGTTATTTATCCTTAGACACGGAATATAATTTATATACATATATATATATATATATATATATATATATATATATATATATATATATATATATATATATATATATATATATATATATATATATATATATATATATATTTATTAACTTACAAAGCAGGTCTAGTGTAGAGTAAATACAGTAGATTATTAATGATTTTATTTATGTTTTCATTTGTGCATTGAAAAGATGAATAGCCAGCCCATAAGATGACATCCTCTCGTGTAGATTTAAGTTTATTATGTAAATTACATAAGACTTTTGTTGTTAATTCCAAAAATTTTGGTGTGACAGGTTTTTGTAAATATAGTGAGTATTTATAAAAATTCTCTTAGAATTTTTGTAAATGGACCTGTAGTAAGTAGAAAGGTATCTGAATCGTGATCTATTTTCCTTAAGTATCAAACTTAAATATTGTATTCAGATTTAATTTCAAGTGAAACAAAAGATTGTATAATTCTTATAAGTATTACTTCTTTTGTCTTAGTCTAAGGCTTACTCATATATAATATTTTAAATCAAGTAACTATATAGTTTTCAGATTGTAACATTTGTGTCTTAATGTTAGCTTCGTTCAGAATTAATATTTCGAGTGATTAATTTGTTTTATGTAAATTCATTTCAAAGTGTTGTAATTTATATAGAATATTTTTATTTTCGTAAAGAGCGTATTATTCCATTCACCAGTGTTTAAATTAGTATTCGCTCGTATATATATATATATATATATATATATATATATATATATATATATATATATATATATATATATATATATATATATATGTATATATATATATACACATATATATATATATATATATATATATATATATATATATTTAAATACATATATATATATATATATATATATATATATATATATATATATATATATATATATATATATATATATATATATATATATATATATATATATATATATATATATATGTGTGTGTGTGTGTGTGTGTGTGTGTGTGTGTGTGTGCGCGTGCGCACGCCGTGCGCGTGAGTGTATAAAGAAATCATTTGCGTTGATAGTCGTTTATATTATGTATACTTTTTAAGTCCAAACCTGTGAGCTAACAAGAAGAAAGCATTTTAACTCTATTGATAATTTGAAAATCTTAAGCCTCATTCGATTTGAATTCGTTGCCTAGAAAAGAAGATGCAAACTCCGCCAGGGAATTGGCGTAGCAGATTCGCGAGAGAAGGACTTAATGTGTTTTCCTATTCCAAGGACCCAACCGGAGCCTGGGGATTCCTCCTAGCCTTGTAAGTTGTGGGGCATGATTCCCTGAAATAAGAGGTTGAGAGTAAGTTTCTCTTTCTCTCTTTATTCGTAAGGTGAAATCTTTCTTAGAAAACTATGATACTCAGAGCTATTTTAACGTTGTTACTGATCTTAAGATATATCATTTTCATTATTCGATGCTTCTCATATAGGTTTTTGTGTGTGTGTGTGTGTTTTCTTGTTTCCTTTCCTCAGTGGGTTCTTTTCCTCCGTTGGAGCCCTTGGGCTTATAGTACCCTAGTTCTCCTACTATGGCTGTAGCTTTGTTGGTAATAATAATAATAATAATAATAATAATAATAATAATAATAATAGCCATATTATTATTATTATTATTATTATTATTATTATTATTATTATTATTATTATTATTATTATTATTAGCTAAGCTGCAACTATAGTTGGAGAAACATGATACTAAAAGGCAGAAGAATCCATCAGGGAAAATTAGCTCAACTCATTGAGGAAAGGAAATAAGGAATAAATAAACTATATGAGAAGTAAAAATTAATGAATGAAAATATCTTAAGATGAGTGACATCGTTAGAATAGGTAGGAGACTTTAGTCAACCTGTTCAACGTAAAAACGTTCGCTGTAAGTAAGCACTTCTGGAGTTCCACCGATTCAACTGCCTGATTAATATTTTTCCATAATCTGGTCACAGCCGGAATATGACTTCTAGAATACTGAACAGTATTGAACTTAAAGATGGGGAAGACATGACTGTTAAATTAAAATTTTTTAGTAACTACTTTGCTATGTAAATTGAACAGATTAACTTTTTTTCTGAATAACTGCATTTACTAAAAAGTTAGAATTTTTTTTTTCGTCATTACAATAATAATACGTAACCTAAGAAGCCATCCTCCTATTTTTTCCTATTTGTATTTGAAAATTTTGGCTGCCAGGTCTTGACCTAGGTCAGGGGTTGCATTTCAAGGCGAGTTGTAACTGAAGTAAAAACCCCAGTTAAAGGCTGCTCGTGAATGAAAAAGCCAAGGGACGGGACAATGCCCAAGATTAACCATATGCACACATTATCAACATTCAAGCCACAACTTCATCAAACTAGGATCAGGGAGAGCCAGGCAACGCCAGATGATGACTTAGTAGATAGACCTGGCCCAAAAGGATGGTGGGGTTGCAAACACATCTAGAAACTATCAAATTTGAGCGGGACTGGAACCGACGTACAACAGAATGCCAGGCTGAAGCGTTCCAAATAGAGAACAGTTTGACAGTGGGAGGCTAAAATGAAGATGCAGCTATAGGCAGAAAAAGGACACTGTAAATTATGTAAATTAATGCCTGCAGTACGCCATTTACTTGGAAATAAAATACCATGAACTTTCTCTTGTAGCATTATATCTTTTTCCTTATTGCCTAAATAAGAATAAGGTATGCCCTGAATTAATGCAGACAGTACATAACGTGAGTTGCAATTTACTATGAACTAGAATACCGTAACAGTTCAATTCTCGTATTATATCTCTTTTTCTCTATAACAAAAATATGTCTAAGATATACAGCTCTTTCTCACGTCCATGTTTCCATTGTTTGCGAAGCATAGAATTCCCGGAACTAATTTTTGCAGATTCATTATTACCTGAATTTTATGGGTCGTTACAATCTTATGATGCATGAAATTTGGCTACCCCAAAACTAGCTGTTGCGATCAAGGGCTTGAATGAGAAATTCTCTCACCTTCCTGTTTGGTTCATCTCTCTCTCTCTCTCTCTCTCTCTCTCTCTCTCTCTCTCTCTCTCTCTCTCTCTCTCTCTCTCTCTCTCTCTCTCTCTCTCTCTCTTTATTCAATATAATATTAATGGCTCCTAATCAGACAGTTGAAACGGTGGAACTTCAGAAGTTCAAGCTTGCACCGATTGTATTTATGCTGAACAGGATGACATAAGTCTTTCATCATTGTTTAAATTTGACATGTTTATTTTATCGTCATTACTGGAATTAATATATTTAATATACTTTATCCATTAGTTTTTATAAATATCATTCATTTCGGTATTTCATTACCTCACTGGACTGTCGTTCCCTGTTTTGGAACCCTTAAGCTTAAGCATCCTGCTTTTTCAAATACGGTTGTAGCTTGAACGACAATAATAATAATAATAATAATAATAATAATAATAATAATAATAATAATAATAATAATAATAATAATCAATTGTTGCTGTAAATTTAAAATTACAATCAGATTGCATTCATGAAAATGGATGGATTATCTGCAATGCCATCTTCATAATAACTTGAGAGAGAGAGAGAGAGAGAGAGAGAGAGAGAGAGAGAGAGAGAGAGAGAGAGAGAGAGAGAGAGAGAGAGAAGGAAAAATCGTTAAATAAAAGGCCAATAGTACCGAAGCTGAACTAGAGTATAAAATGTGATATTGAGAGTAAATGAAGAGAAAATCAAGATATGTGAAAACTAGAAGAGATCATGACTTCACAACGCCAAGCAGTCTTGTTTTGCTTTTAACTCCATTGCGTACTGTACTTCAGTGTATTTTCTTCAATATTTAAAAATTAATATTGTGATTATTTCCAGAGTACTGCTGTGTACATGTACTTTACTGTACTTCATCGAATATGTTACAAATTCATCCTTGGGTCATATCTAACATGACTACCAAATTTGGTAAAAATCAGTACTGTAGTTTTTGTTTAAAGTTCCTAACGCACAAACTAATACGGGGGAATACATACCCTCTTAGCGGAGGCGATGAGTACACGATAAAATTGGTTGTGCTATTGTTCTATGAACCTGAAATAACACAGTAGAGGCTGACACATTTGTAAATTATTATACATTAACACCAAATAGTATATGCAATCCACAAAGAGAATAGATATCCATGGAAAATAATGTAACAGGAAAAAAAGTAAAGAGAAATAGAGAATCTTTTCGGAAGGCGAGGTCAGATTACGAATTCCCTGGAGCTCAGCTGATCCGAAGGTGCCTTATAATGAAGGTGGCCTTCACCGCTACCAACCTTTTCACGCCCTCTGGATCTTACCCCACCCCCACCCCACCTATCGCCACCCTCCTCCTGCTAACGGATATTGATCACCTCCTCCATCACCATTATAGCCTCCATCATATCTATCGACCCATTACGTATATAAAGCTATAGCGGAATCATTGTCGGTTAACTTTTCATCATTATTAGTTCCATCTTTGCTACTTACTTTATTTCATAATTTATATTTTTTTCTAATGTCGCTGCTGTTACTCCACCTATCTTATCTCGCCATCCTTGTTTTTGATACTGTGCTATATCCCCATAATCCCCTACTCCACCACTTCTATTGCTATGTCATTCTTGGAGAATTACTTCGTCGACCTTTTCTCTGTCTTTGGCAATTGTCTTCATCCTTTTATAGATTCCCATTAACTGAAAACGTGTTATCCAAGTACTGTTATTGTTACGTGATCTTTTGTGAAAACCCGCACCCATTGCAAACCATTTCGCATTTTTCATCATCTCCCTAGCTTCCTATTAATCTTCATCACCGCATTTCCTGCAGTGAGTGCTATCAATGATAGCAATCTCCCACATCATTGCTATCTTTCTTCCTCCACCAATCCTAACGACAATTTAGAGAATCTAACACTGGAATCGATGTCATCCAACTTGACAATAGATTTCGATTGCCTCCCTACCGACTCTCACCTCCATGACTGACATTGATTTTTTTCTTCATCTTACAAATTCGCAATCCAACTTGGAGCTTCTTCGTACGACTCTCTATGCTTCGTCAATATCTGTATAGTACGGTTGGACACAGGAATTCCTGACACACCACGCTCTGAGGAAGCACACTTTATCACACCACACACTTACTGCACGAGTAACCAAACAGATAAGTGTAGGGAAAGATGGCTTCAGTAATCGGCAGACTTCACACAGGAACTCTCCGTTCCCTAATGGTATGGCATTCTCATAGCTAAAATACCCCCTTTTTTATTTCAATGACCTATGCAGGGAATTACGTATCTGGCAGATGGCAGACATTACAGAAAAGAGAATGAAGTGTAGGCATGGCTGTGTCCACATGTTTAGCCTGCTTACGTGTCCTTTGTTCCTATCACAATATATATGGCTGGACACAGGAATTTCTGGCACACTTCACTCTATGCAGCGAGTTCCTGTGCGTATTCCAACTATCCCCCCACCCCTGCACCTGCATCATATTTCCCTACAGTATCCATTTGGTTACTGGCCATGCAGTAAGGATGTAACTGGGTGCATTTCCTCAGAACGAGGTGTGCCAGGAAATTCTGTGTCTAACTGTACATGCTCAATTCCTCAACATTTAAAACATCCAAAGTGACTAATCTCTTTCTGGACTAATTTAACAAGCAGAAACGTTATCAAAATGTCCCAAATATAATGACGTCATCTCTAAAGGAATCATCAATCTTCCATCGCTAGCATCAAAAATGCTTCATGACATTCCTATCCCGATTGAGGAAGTCGTTTGTCTCCGTTAGCATTTTAAGGGTAAGAAATAAACTTTGAACCTTTAATTTCTCGACTCCATGATTTTGGAACCCATCTCGCTCTTGGACGTTTCATATTTTATGCAATTTAACATTTTAATATATTTATGAACTCTTTAATGACCAATATTTTCTATTTGGTGATTATTTATCTTGAAAATGTATTATCTGAGGTATTAATATCATTCAGTTGTATAATACGACACTTCATCCAAAAACGGATCGTGCAGTTGGACACAGGAATTCCTGGTATACCTCTATTATTATTGTTATTATTATTATTATTATTATTATTATGCTACAACCCTAGTTGGAAAAGCAAAATGCTATAAGCCCGAGGGCTCCAATAGGGATAATAGCCTAGTGAGGCAAGGAAATAAGTGAATTACAAGTAATTGACAATTAAAATAAGATATTTTAAGAATAGAAACGTCAAAACAAATTTTTCACACATTAACTATAAAAAACTTAAGAAAAAAAAAAAGAGAAATATGATTGAATAGTGTGCCCGAGTGTACCCTCAAGCAAGAGAGCTATAAACCAAGCCAGTGAAAGACCAAGGTACAGAGGTTATGGCACTATCCAAGACCAGAGAACAATGGTTTGATTTGGGAGTGTCCTTCTCCCAGAAAAGCTGCTTACCATAGTTAAAGAGTCTCTTCTACACTTACCAAGAGGAAAGTGGTCACTGAACAATTATATTGCAGTAGTTAATCCTTCAAGGAGGAAGAATTGTTTGGTAATCACAGAGTTGTCAGGCGTATGAGGACAGAGGAGGATATGTAAAGAATAGGCCAGACTATTCACTGTATGAGTAGGCAAAAGGAAAATTAGCAGTAACCAGAGAGAAGGATCTAAGGTAGTACTGTCTGGCCAGTCAAAGGACCCAATAACTCTCCAGCGGTAGTACCTAAACGGCCTGGGCTGCCAACCTACTACCTACAAAGAGCATCTCAAACAGAGACTGTAGACAGTGTTGAGAGAGATGGCAGAAGAGGTGGGTTGGGCTACAGACGAACTCGCCACGCAGCTAGTGTGATAGGATGCCCTTTCTCAGATCGATGTGATGTCTACTAGGAATTCTTGTATCCAACAGTACCTTGTCATATAACTGACAAAATCAATTTAGCTTATTTATACTTCAAATCAATAATGACAAAAAAATCAATCTTGAGACAAGACGGTCAGGTCTGACTACAAATTCCTGTCAACATACATCTGGAAGATATATTTCTCTTTTTCTACATAAAGCTTAATCTCCCAATAAAGAGGGTTGCGGTGGCCTATTGGAAACGTCTTCGCCAGGTGATCTGATAGACTAGAAAAAAATTAAAAGAAATTTATTTCGGCATTCTTTGCTCCACTGTGTGTGGTAAAAGTCCAGATTTTATAAAATGCCACTTAACTTATTTGTTATTTCTCTATGTTCACTGATATGAGTGTTAAGCAAGAAGCATGCTAATCTGTAGTATAACTTGCCAAATCATTTTTCCTTGCTGACAGCCACCTTGATATGTATGTAAATTTGCTTACTATTTATGGAATTTATCTATAAATCCTGTTGTATTTGTCACTTATTTATTAATGTCTTTGTTATCGTATATTTTCTCTATTTTCTTACATCCTAATTCCTCTTGAATGGATTGTTATTATTATTATTATTATTATTATTATTATTATTATTATTATTATTATTATTATTATCCAAACTGCAATATTGGTTGAAAAAGCAGAATGCTACAAGTCCAGGGGCTCCAATAGAAAAAGCAGTCCAGTGAGGAGAGGATATAACGAAATACCACATAGAATATATATAAATAATGAGTAAAAATATGAAATATTTCAAGATCAGGAGCAACGTTACAATAGATAATTCTTATATAAACTACTGTATAAAACGACTTATAGCTGAGATCAATTTTTCTTTTTATTACCTTGTTGCTTCGGCATATTTGTGGAAGGACATAATTTTGCCTAAATATCACGCGACTGAATACAATTTTATACCTTTCTAAGACAAACGATATTCTTGCCAGTGTCTATTATATAAATTTGTATTAGAGAAAAAAAATTGATTAATCTTCTTTGCTTTTTCATTCTGAACTTGAAATATCATTTCAGCCCCGTTACCTCTCTTAGCCATGTATAAATCTATGCGATCAACTACCCACTTATGTAATTTGTTAAAAATCTTTAGTAAAGCCAAAATACAAGAAAAAAAAAGGGAAAATGATGACACTTCCTTACTGTTGTCATTCTTGGCCATGAATAAATGTTAACGATCCATTACCGAGTAAATCGTTAAAATCCTTATTCAGTCAAAGAACTACAAATCTTCGAAGAGAAACCTCCCACCAGACAACGGAACTTGCCCGAGTCGCATTTGGCAGCTTAAAACTGCCAATCTGAAGGAATGAAGTTATAAGCAAGCGAGGAAAGCGAGCCCCATCAGCCCACAGATCCACGTGGGAAGGAAACCATAAAAGTGTCATAAAAGACTGAGCCTTTGGGCCATAAGCTACGATCGTCATCCTTGGGGGACGTCCATGAATCTTTCATTATCAGTGAAAGAAGTCGAGGGAAAGGGGAGGAGCCTGCATAGTATTTATTGGATGTTTCATGAGACGCGGGGAAAATACACGTTCGATACGAGGCTTGGTCTTACGTTAAAGATTTTTTTCATTTTAATTTTCTTAATATCAGGTTTTTTTATTTTTTATTTTCCCAACTTCGGAGTTTTTATCAAAATTTGGTCCAAAATCGCGGTTAAAGTTAGGCGAAAATTTATTTCAGCATTATCTCTATCGTTATTGTGTACATGGCAGAAATTTTTACAAAGCAGAATGGCCAATAGGCTAAAAGGTAGACACGTAAAACTAATATTTATGAAACCGAAGCTTCCCCATAGAAGAATGGCCAGACGTGAAAAATATAGGTTAAGAATGAGAATATTGAAACGGAACTCCTCAAACAAACAACACGTCAGTCAACAGACATAACTATAAGTCACAGATATCGAAGCTTCTGTCCCCTTATAGATCCTAACCTTCTAATAAAAACAAATGTAACGCTTTTTCCCATGGCTCCCCTCGTTGGAATTTCAAGCTTTCTATCGCAATACGTCATAAAAAAGAAACCTTGAGGTAAAACAGAGTAAAGGAATATTGAATGCTTCAGACCACGCCGTGTACGGAGCGATTATACTCGTTTCACTTATAATCGCAGAAGTTTCATGATCTCAGCAACCTCCTGATTCCCAGGAATGACCTGAAAGATTTAGATTTGTAAGCAATGGAAATAAACGAGTGAAATTATCCGCTATA
>NC_090735.1:73760710-73773210 GCF_036898095.1 Palaemon carinicauda | reverse complement strand
AAAGATTGGAAGTATTATTCCTCTTGGATGGCTACCGTGGAAGGATTTTCTCTCCAGGCTGTCACGCTTAGAAGTATTTTTCCTCCAAGAAGGCCCTTTGATGGTATTTGTCCTCCAGGAGGGTACCCTTGGAAGTATTTTTCTTCCAGCATGGCACTCTTAGAAGTATTTTTACTCCAAGATGGCATCCGGGAAGTATTTTTCTTCCAGGATGGCACTCTTAGAAGTATATTTCCTCCAGGATGGTACTCTTGAAAGTATTTTGCTCCAAGATGGCTCATTGGAGGTATTTTTCCTCCAGGATTGCACCCTTTGAGGTATTTTTCCTCCAGGTTGGCACCCTTGAAAATATTTTTCCTCCAGGGTGGCACACTTGGAAGTATTTTTCCTCCAGGATGGCACCCAAGGATATTTAATATTATTCCTCCAAGATGTACCCCTTTGAATGGAATTTTCTTCCAGGATGGCACTCTTGGAAATATTTTTCTTCCGAGATGGTACTCTTGGAAATATTTTTCCTCCAGTATTGCACTCTTAAAAGTATTTTTCCTCCAGGATGGCACCCGTGGAAGTATTTTTCTTCCAGGATGGTACCCTTTGAAATATTTCTACTCCAGCATTGCACTCTTAGAAGTATTTTTCCTCCAGGATGGCACCCATGGAAGCATTTTTCCTCCAAGATGGCTCATTGAAGGTATTTTTCTTCCAAGTTGGAATCATTGGAAGTATTGTTCCCCCAGGAGGGCAGGATTGGAACTACTTTTCCTACGGGATGGCACCCGCGGAAGTAAATTTTCTCAAGGATGGCCAATTTGAATGTATTTTTCCTCCAGGATGGCGCCCTATGATATTTAATATTTTTCCTCCAAGATGTACCCCTTAGAATGGAATTTTCTTCCAGGATGGCTCTCTTGGAAATATTTTTCTTCCGGGATAGTACCCTTGGAAATATTTTTCCTCCAGTATTGCACTCTTAAAATTATTTTTCCTCCAAGATGGCACCCATGGAAATATTTTTCTTCCAGGATGGTACCCTTCGAAATATTTCTCCTCCAGCATTGCACTCTTAGAAGTATTTTTCCTCCAGGATGGCACCCGTGGAAGTATTTTTCCTCCAAGATTGCTCATTGAAGGTATTTTTCTTCCAGGTTGGAATCATTGGAAGTATTGTTCCCCCAGGAGGGCATGATTGGAAGTACTTTTCCTACAGGATGGCACCCGCGGAAGTAATTCTTCTCCAGGATGGCCCATTGGAATGTACTTTTCCTCCAGGATGGCACCCTTGGAGCCATTATTCCTCCAATATAGCACCTTTGGAAGTTTTTTCTTCCAGGATGGCACTGTTGGAAGTATTTTTCTTCAAGGATAGCACCCTTGGAAGTATTCCTCCTCCAAGGTGGCTCCCTTGGAAGGATTTTTCCTCCAGGATGGCACCCTTGGAAGCATGTTTCATCCACAATTGCCCCCTTGAAGGTATTTTTCCTCCAGATTGGGGCCCATGGAATGGATTTTTCTTCCAGGATGGCACCTTTGAAAATATTTTTCCTCCAAGACGGCCCCCTTGGAAGTAGTTTTCTTCCTGGATGGCACCCCTGGAAGTATTTTTCTTCCAGGATGGCACCTTAGGAAGTATTTTTCTTCCAGGATGGCACCCTTGGAAATATTTTTTTTTCAGGATGGCATACTTGAAAGTATTTTTCCTCAAGGGTGGGACCCTTGGATGTATTTTTCCTTCAGGATGGCACCTTTGAAAGTACCTTTCCTCCAGGATGTCGGCCTTGAAGATATGTTTTTTCCAAGATGGTAACTTTGGAATGGATTTTTTCCAGGATGGCACCCTTGGAAATATTTTCTTCCTGGAAGGCACCCTTGGTATTATTTTCTCTCCAGGATGGCATCCTTGGAAGCATTTTTCTTCCAGGATGGCACCCTTAGAAGTACCTTTCCTAGAAGATGGCCCCCTTGAAGGTATTTTTCCTCTAGGATGGTACATTTAGAAGATTTTTTTCCAGGATGGCACCCTTGGGAGTATTTTGCTTCCATGATTGAATCATTGGTAGTATTTTTTTTCTCCAGGATGGCACATGTGGAAGTATTCTTCCTCAAGGATGGCAAACATGGAAGTATTTTTCCTCTAGGGTGGGACTCTTGGATGTATTTTTCCTTCAGGGTAACACACTTAGGAGTATTTTTCCTCCAAGATGTCAGCCTTGAAGATATGTTTTCCCCAGGTTGGAACCTTTGAAATAGATTTTTTCCAGGATGGCACTCTTGGAAATACTGTCTTCCAGGATGGCACTCTTGGAATTATTTTCTTTCCAGGATGGCATCCTTGGAACTATTTTTCTTCCAGGATGGCACCCTTGGAAGTATTTTTCCCCAAGTATTGTACACTTGGAAATCTTTTTCTCCAGGATAGAATCTTTGGAAGTATTTTTTCTCCAGGATGGCACCCTTGGAAGTATTTTTCCTCCAGGATGGCACACTTGGAATTATTTTTCCTCAAGGATGGCACACTTGGAAGTAATTTTCCTCAAGGCTGGCACACTTGAAAGTATTTTTCCTCAAAGATGGCACACTTGGAAGTATTTTTTCTCAAGGATGGCACACTTGGAAGTATTTTTCCTCAAGGATAGAATCATTGGAATTATTTTTTCTCCAGGATGGCACTCTTGGAAGTATTCTTCCTCCAGGATGAAATCAATGGTAGTATTTTTTCTCCAGGATGGCACACCTGGAAGTATTTTTCCTCAAGGATGGCACACTTGGAAGTATTTTTCCTCAAGGATGGCACACTTGGAACTATTATTCCTCCAAGATGGCATAATTTGAAGTATTTATTATCCAGGATGGCACACTTGGAAGTAGTTTTCCTCAAGGATAGAATCATTGGAATTATTTTTTCTCCAGGATGGCACTCTTGGAAGTATTTTTCCTCCAGGATGAAATCAATGGTAGTATTTTTTCTCCAGGATGGCACACTTGGAAGTATTTTTCCTCAAGGATGGCACACTTGGAAGTATTTTTCCGCAAGGATGGCACACTTGGAACTATTATTCCTCGAAGATGGCATAATTTGAAGTATTTATTCTCCAGGATGGCACTCTTGGAAGTATTTTTCCTCCAGGATGATATCAATGGTAGTATTTTTTCTCCAGGATGGCACACTTGGAAGTATTTTTCCTCAAGGATGGCACACTTGGAAGTATTTTTCCTCAAGGATGGCACACTTGGAAGCATTTTTCCTCAAGGATGGCACACTTGGAACTATTATTCCTCCAAGATGGCATAATTTGAAGTATTTATTCTCCAGGATGGCACACTTGGAAGTATATTTCCTCCAAAATAGAATCCTTGGAAGTATTTTTTCTCCAGGTTGGCACACTTGGAAGTATTTTTCCTCCAGGATGGGTCAATGGTAGTATTTTTCCTCCATGTTGGCACTTGGAAGTATTTTTCCTCAAGGATGGCACACTTGGAAGTATTTTTCCTCCAACCTGGAATCATTGGAATTATTTTTTCTCCAGGATGGCACACTCGGAAGAATTCTTCTTCCAGGATAGAATCATTGGAAGTATTTTTTTTTTTTTTTGCAGGAGGGCTCACTTGGAAGAATTTTTCCTCAAGGATGGCACACTTGGAAGTATATTTTCTCCATCCTGGGATCATTGGAAGTATTTTTTCTCCAGGATGGCACCCTTAGAAGTATTATTCCTCCAGGATGGCACTCTTGGAAGTATTTTCCCTCGAAGATGTCCCCTTGAAGTTATTTTTCCTCCAGGATGGCACTCTTGGAAGTATTTCTCCTCCAAGATGGCCCCTCGAAGTTATTTTTCCTACCAGGATAGTACACTTGAAAGTATTTCTCCTTGAAGGTATTTTTACTCTAAGATGGTTCCTCAGGAAGTATTATTCCTCGAGGATGTCACCCTTGTAAGTATTTTTCCTCCAAGATGGCCGCTTTGAAGGTATATATCCTCCAGGATGGCCGCTTTGGAGTTAATTTTTCCTCCAGGATGGCACCATTGAAAGTATTTTTCCCACACGATAGAACCCTTGGAAGTATTTTCCACCCAGGATAGCATCCTTGGAAGTATTTTACCCCCTGGATGGTACCCTTGCAAGTATTTTTCCTCCAGGATAGCACTTTTCGAAGTATTTTTCCTTCACTATTGCACCCATGAAGGTATTTTTCCTCCAAGATGGTTCCCTTGGCATTACTTCTCCTCCAAGATGGCCTTCGGGAGGTAATTTTCTTCCAGAATAGTCGTCTGTAGTTATTTCCCCTCCAACAAGGCCTCTTTGGAGGAATTATACTATTTTTTTCCTGCAAGATGTCCCATTACAGATAAAATCCTTGAGAGAGAGAGAGAGAGAGAGAGAGAGAGAGAGAGAGAGAGAGAGAGAGAGAGAGAGAGAGAGAGAGAGAGAGAGAGAGAGAATTATACTTTGCCGAATATTTTCTATAGACGAACCTTATGAATAAAAAGGAAAGTTATATTAGTATTTCATATTTATCTTCGTATTTGTACGACATGGTAAAATGTGTAAAAAGGAAATATTGTTATTTAACAAAGCGTTGTGCAAGTTATATTTCCAACTGAATAAAGAATGTCAATAGTATTAAGGTTGTTTCCGGCTTGAACGAATAAATGCAATTTTCCAACGTAGTGGAAAAGTCTCCACTATCAATTCTGAGGTACTGTCTTTTGTACCTTGGTAAGTATATTATATATATATATATATATATATATATATATATATATATATATATATATATATATATATATATATATATATATATATATATATGTGTATACATATAAAATATATATATATATATATATATATATATATATATATATATATATATATATATATATATATATATATATATATATATATATACATATATATATATATATATATATATATATATATATATATATATATATATATATATATATATATATATATATATATATATATATATATATATATATATATATATATATATATATATATATATATATATATATATATATATATATATATATATATATGTAATGATTAGAATAGTAATATTACATGTTTAAAACAAATGACGTAATATGTCATGTTGGTTGGAAGAGCTAACCCTGGGATTTCTGTAGTCATTCAAATTATAAACAGGATGTATAATGCAAACCTCGGCAAATTGACATTCTTTCTTAACGTCAACACATTGTCTCCTCGTGTGAAAGTTTGTGACGTTACCGGATGCAGGTGTCTTCCGATTCCGTCACGTGGCTAAGTTAAAGCAAGCATACGATATCTGTGATATCGATAATTTATTCAGTTCATATCTAAACTTCACCAGAATTGGTCATGTGGACCAACACAGCTTCCTCCAGTGATGGAGATGTTTAACTCTGTTGTTTTATAGAATAAAACTTAAAAACTATTAAGATGTATTCAGTTAATCCATTTAAATACATCTGAAAACAACTCATACTCAAATGTGTGCTTAAGACGGTAGCACACCAATAAATGGTGGCAGCGATTAAACTCTAAGACAGCGGTTAAACTCTAAGAATTAGAGAAATATCTTCAAGACTTCAAAATAATTAGCTGTAAAACCAGAGAAATATCTTCAAGACTTCAACATAAAAGCTGTAAAACCAGAGAAATATCTTCAAGACTTCAAAATAAAAGCTGTAAAACCTGATAAAGATCTTCAAGAACTCAACATTATCTACAAGAATCTACAATTTTGATTAAGTCCAACGGAAAAGCTAACATCAACATATGTTAGTATACAACTTGAATCTTCAATCAACATCCTAGGAAACCCAAGGACTGGCGTTCAACAATTGCAAGACATATCCAGGAAGAACTACATTCAACAAGAAACTAGAACGAGACATCGCTAACAAAACATCAAGAGAGAGAGAGAGAGAGAGAGAGAGAGGACGTGTCGACTTCATATATAAGCTAAGTACAGACGTTTTTGTATTCATTTCAGTTTGGGCAGTGAAGTGTAGTTATCACAAGTCGTTAGTCAATTATTACTGGGGTGAGTGAATTCCTAAACTTTGTTATAAGAAACTCCGAATTCTCATTTAGAATTTTTCTTTCTTTGTGCTAATTCCTTTTTCTTTCAGAAACTCTTGGGGGGAAATGTTTTGGGATTAGTAACATTGTTGGGGGAATTTTGTTATACATATGCGTTTACGCAGTGGGCGTCTGTACTCATATAGATATTTTGATAGGATTGAAAGGGGTCAAAGAGATAGAAAAAAAAAATACAGCAGTCATGGCTCCTCCTGTCAGCCCTACCCCTGGACCTAGTGGTGTAGGCGTGGCTAATCCTCCTCCAATTGTGACGCTTGTAAATGCCAGGTCAGCAATCCTTCCTTTTCAAGGTCGTGTCAACGGGTTCTTGCCACAAAATGTGGAGTCATGGATTTCATCCGTTGATGCCCATTTAAATGCCAAACAAATCGTAGATCCTTTTGTACAATTACAAGAAGCTAAAAGTTTTATAGATTTTCCTAAAGGGGATGCGAGTGCGTATTTAAGAGGTGTTTCATTTCAAGAAGCTGTTACTTGGGATGATTTCAAAGTTAGGTTACGCGCGATTTATGGGGGTGAAGAAGCCTTAGATGTAGTGTTAACATTACGAAATACACTTAATCAAGCCACTATGAATCGGCTTAATGTTATTGAGAGAGCAGCTCTCATAGCTGATAGGCTTAACGAATATCAGGACATTTTAGGTAATTCCACTTGGGTTACTAACGATAATATCTCCGTGAAAGATTTTTTACGATTAATGTATTTAACTTGCATGACACTTATGTTGCCTGAAGCTTTAGTGCGGTGCTTTGATAAGAAGTTAATGCCTGCAAGTACGGAATTGGATGTCTATAAACAGATAAAGAAACACATGTCCAAGTTTCCAGATCTCGATCCCGTGTTAACTCAAGTTTTTGCTAAGAATGAAACAAAACCACAAACAGTGAACGTAATTAACAGTCCAGTAGCGGGAGTGACGTGTTACAACTGCAAACGTCAAGGTCACATAAGCGCAGACTGTAGAACGAAATTTTGCTCAGTTCACAACACAGCATCACATTCTTATAGTCAATGTTACGCGCGTAAGACACAACAATATCCTAGAAATCCACAGTCAATTCCACAGTCAGTTCCATATGGAAATAAAAAGAAAAATCCTCATTTTAACAATAAGAAGAAACAACAAAATGTCAATGCAGTTCAGAGTCCGAAACAAACAAACACTTCTTCAAATATCGCTGAGCCTGGGCCGTCAAACCAGACCTCGCAAAGTCAGCCTAATTTTCAGAATGTGCAGAGCAAAGCAAATACCACATAGTTAACTCTAGAGGGGAAGAGAGTGATGTTGGGTCAAGGTCATTCATGTCAACATCAATAGCATTGAATAATCAATTTAATGTTTTATCAGATAATTGTGAGACAATAGATTTTCCTATGAAACACACGGCCGAATTAAGTAAAACAGTGCATGCTCCCGTAGATTTGCAACGAATTCATACAATAATAAGCCAAAATGAGTTACGGCCAACCTTATATGCTGTAAATTTAGAACACAAATCCTTTACGTTATTTTTTGACTCTGGTAGTCCACGTAATATTATGGATTTGAAGACGCATCATTTGTTGTTTCCGAACTTTCCGATTGAAAAATCAGGAATTAGACTTTCAGGTATAGAAAATAATGAATTAAACGTCATAGGCATAACTCATATTCAGTTCAGAGTCGGTAATCGCACGTTTGCCGATACATTTGTTGTAGTAAAAAACATTAATATGTATCCAGCTGTAATTATAGGATACCCATCTATGGGAAATCAAAACATTATCTTAGCTCCTGCCAAGCACCGCGTGTATATCAAAGGGAAATTCTATAAGTCTTCTAATACCTTAAAGTCAGTTTTGGATAAAAAGGAGACGACAAATGTAACCGTAACGTACGTTGAAGAACCAATAACTTGTCTCACTAATAAAAAAATAATATACGCGACTCAGCAGAATTCTCGTTCACCCGTAATATCATCTTGCACGCAATATATCGAACCAAACATACCTTCGAATTTAATAGTGCAAATAAAGAAAACACTACCGGGATCTGAAATATTAATCCTTTCCGATACTTTGAAAACCAACGGATTGTCTGTCACACAAGCTATTTATACAGTAGGCTCACATCAGCAATATAATATCGAAGGCTGTAATCATTTAAATAACACTTTAGTAATTCACAAAAATCAACATATCTTGGATGTAGAAGTTTATAAACATCGTATTCTTACCGTTGCTGAAATCAATCACTCTCAATCAGTTGTGGATGAATCCCTTTTGCGATCTATTAAAAATAAAATCAGTAAGGACATTCAAGACGAAGAAATTCAGCAGAAAATTTTTGAACTTTTAACTAAATATACAGATGTCTTTTCCACTACGGATGGATCCTTAGGAAAAACAGATGTGATCGAGCATCAAATAAGGTTAAAAGACAAGCAGAAAATTATATATGTACCCTCGTACAGACTCCCTATGAAATTCCAGAATGAAATAAATGATGAAGTAGGTAAAATGTTAGAGGAAGGAGTCATTAGAAAATCAAATAGCCCTTATAATTTTCCTTTAATAGTTGTACCGAAAAAAGATCGAACATGGCGTATCTGCGTCGACTTTCGTCGTCTAAACGAGGAAACGATCCCTGATCGATTCCCAGTGCCATGTACTGACGATATTTTGTCTTTGTTAGGTCAGAATAAATATTTTACCGGTTTGGACTTACTTAAAGGCTTTCACCAGATATCATTAGAAGAAGATAGTATCCCATACACAGCCTTCAGCACAGCCAGGGGACATTATGAATTTTTGTGGATGCCTTTTGGTTTATGTTGTGCTCCTATAACATTTACAAGAATGATTAACATAGTGTTTGGAGACTTGTTAGGGGATATATTGCATGCCTATATGGACGACCTTGTAATCTTTTCCAATACCTTAGAAGAACATCTACGTAAACTAGAACTAGTACTACAGAGACTAAGACAACATAACTTAAGGGTAAAGTTTAGTAAGTGTGAGTTTTTCAAAACAGTATTAATATATTTGGGTTTCATGGTGTCAAGCCAAGGTCTTAAAGTAGTCCATGATAAGGTGTCGGCTATACGTAATTTTCCCATACCTACTAATGTCAAGGGAATATAGCAATTTCTGGGTTGTAGTGGATATTACAGGCGTTTTATACGCAACTATTCAATAATAGCCGCTCCTTTAACTGATCTTACGAAGAAGGGCGTAGATTTCATATGGTATGAGCAACATCAACAGGCGTTTAATACTTTGAAAGATGAACTGTGTAGTTCTCCTATCTTAAAATTTCCTGACTTCGGTAAAGAATTCTTCATTGCAACAGACGCCTCAGACTTAGGAGTAGGAGGGGTATTGCTTCAGCAATATGATAAACAGTTTTTCCCGATAGCTTTCTATTCTCGAAAATTGAGAACTTCCGAAAGTAAGTATGCAGTAATAGACAAGGAAGGACTAGCTATTGTTAATTCGCTAGTGCATTTTAAGTTCATAATTTACGGTTATCCCGTTAAGGTTCTTACTGACCATAAACCACTAACAGAGTTCTTTAAAGGCTTCAATCACAGCCCTAAACGAACTCGGTGGCATTTGATCATTCAAGATTTTGACGCAAGAATCGGGTATTTACCTGGGAAAGCAAATATCATTGCGGATGCATTATCACGCAACCCCGTGTCATCTTGTACGGAGCCTTTAGCTGAATTAATAGATATATCAACATCCATGCCTATTGTGAAAACAATATCTGAACAAGAAGATTTAGGCTGGAGTGCTGAATTGTTACAGACTGAGCAAAGAAAAGATCAGAAAATAGAAACAATTATAAATGCTTTGAAAGGCAATCATAAAGAAAAGGAATATATAAAGTATAAGCAGCAGAATTATATAATCAAAGATAATATTCTGTGTAGGACTGTGACAAGGAAAACCCGCAATACACCACATGTAACTAACGACCAGGTAGTAGTACCAATCTCACTTATTTCCACTGTCCTGAATTGGTTGCATTCAAATCCATTACATGGACACCCTGGGTTCTCATTAATGTCACAGAAAGCCAAATCATTGTTTTATTGGCATACAATGCTTACAGATATAAAAAGACACATAGCTAATTGTCGCACATGTCAGGAAAACAAAGGGCATACGAATACACCTGTCAGCCTAGGAGCTTATCCTGTTCCCAATCAACCCTTTGAAAGAATACATTTAGATTTGTTAACAGGATTTTACGAGTCAGACAGAGGAAATAAGCACCTCTTAGTAATTATAGATGCTTTAACTCGATATACAGAACTAATAGCGCTTAAAACTAAAACTGCGATTGAATGCGCTAGGAAGTTTTACGAGTGTTACATTTGTAAACATGGAATTCCACACATGATAATCTCAGACTCGGGTGGTGAATTTAATAATCACTTTCTTACCTCATTGTGTGAATTCCTCAACATAAAGAAGATTAATATCATGATATATCACCCAGAGTCGAATGGGCTAGTGGAAAGAGCAAATAGGAAGATATTAAATATATTGAGGGTAACACTAGGGGGATCAGACCCCAACTGGGATATTGCAATACCGGCGGCACTGAGTACTCTGAATCATTCATATCATATATCAATTAAAATGTCACCGCATGAAGCATTGTATGGTACCCCAGTTAGAACACCTTTCCATGTATTAACGCCTACAACTAATCTATCAAATCCTTTAAAAGAATGTATAAATGCAAGTATAAGTCGATATGATATCCTTCGAAAGAATTTAGAAGAATCACAAATCATAATGAAAAGGAATCATGATAAAATAGCGAAACCAACTAAAACATATACCGTGGGTGATAACATCTATATTCAAATCAATGTCAGAAAAAGGCTCAACTATAAACTAACACCTAAGTTTGAAGGCCCATTTAACATTTTGGAAACATTAACGGCCAATAGGTTTAAAATTCAAAACGTAGCCCAACCCACGGATGAGAGAATAGTACCATTGTCTCACATAAGAAATTAAAAAGAAAAGAGAGGAAAAGAAGTGAGGGAAAATTTTATTTTAGGTGATTAAAAGTTTTATTTTTAATACAGGAGTAATTACATATATTTTTTCTCGTTACAGGTTTCCAAGATGAATTTTTTGTTGTTGGGAGTGATATTGTTCGCTCAGACATTTTTCTCGTATAGGATGAGTTCTAAGACTAAAAATATATATTTTAAATATGGCAATATAGTTGAAAGACAAGAAGACATTTTTATTACATCAACCAACGTAATTGTCGAAGTGCATATGCAAGCAATTTTTCTTCAAGAGAATGATGTCACTAGCTTAAGAACCGCCATTTCAAGGTTTTCTGCATCATTGGATGAGTTGCATAGAAGACATTTTCATTTGACTACTAAGAGTTTGCTTGGATCAACATTAAAAGTTGCAGAGATGCTATCTGATGACTTGAAAAATAAGACTGGCGAGACAGGATCTTTGGCTTATGACCTTTTGATGTGGACTGTAGGACACGAACATAAAGAAAGACGGAATCCGTTCATTTATGCTGCATTAAGCATCTTTGGGTCTGTTGCAAGTTTAGGTTTAGGAATTTCCAATCGTCTTAAAATTAGTAATCAAAATAAGAAAATTGAGTTCTTGACTCATAAAGATGAATTGATTATGTCAGAACTAAGGGATCAGTTAGCTTCAATCAATAAAATTATGGATTTGTTAAATGAACATTCAGATAATATCGTTCAAATTATGGAAGTACAGGATTTGTTGGCAACATTAACGTATTATGATTCAAAGATAGATCACATACATAACAGAATTGCACATTTCATTGAGAAATCCAAGGATTATGTAGAAGCTATCACGTTAGCAACTAAAGGTGTATTGTCGCCCCATTTGTTGCCTATACGTTACTTAAAATTAGTTCTGGAGAACGGAAGGGATAAACTAGGCTATGCTCCTTTGTTAGACGAACATAGGTTAGAATTTTATTACAGCCTAATTACAGTAAACGTAGATAATAACAAGATTAGGATTAGGATTACAATTCCCTTTGATTCTTCTGATGCCTGGCAATCTTACAGGATATCACCATTTCCGACTTTCATGACGAATCACTCAAATCCAGTAATATCCAGTTTGACAGGACACGTATTGATTTCCCCAGACAAGGAAACATATACGGTCATTAAAGACTTAAATCAATTAACTCACTGTTCAGACGCAATGGATAGAAAAATATGTACAGCTGACTCATTTGAATTCCGTAAAAACTTAATGGATTCATGCGAGTTAGGTATAGGCTAGTGCTAGACGGTGCTCTCTCCCATACAAGTGAAAATTGTCTGGATAAGCTTTATCCCTTTGACAATAAAGAA
>NC_090735.1:73738364-73747710 GCF_036898095.1 Palaemon carinicauda | reverse complement strand
TTGGACTCCGTATTCTAAATAGGGTCCACACTTTCTATTTCAGTATACAGCAGTGAGTAATCTGTTTGTGGTTTACCATAACCTATGTGAATAACTTTGCATTTCCCACAGTTAAAGGTATTGCCATTTTCCGGACCATTCTCCTAACTCAATTAGATCTTCTCTTAAGGCTTCTACGTCTTCTGAAGTTCGCAGCATTTATGCCTAGTTTAGTATCGTCGTCCAATTTGGCTGTTTTACTAGTTAATCCTGAATTTATATCATTAATATAAATCGTAAACAGTAATGGGCCAAGGCCGGATCCTTTAGTCACTTCGCTTGTAACACCTGTCCGTTCAGAGGCTTCTCCATTGATTACAACTCTGTTTTCTGTTTGTCAGCCAGTTTTTTATCTATTCACCTGGCTTGTCAATGATGCCCATTGCTCTAATTATAAACATTATAAACATTATTTTTTATGAGAGACTTTGCTACAGCCTTTTGAAACTATAAGTATATGATGTTTATTGCCCTGTTTTTTTTTCATAAATCCTAAACACGTGGAAAAATTCCAACAGAATTGTCAAACAGAATCTCTTCTGTCTAAAACCACGTTGGCTGTCTATCAGAAGATTGTTTTTCTGTATATGTTCTACTATTGAATCGACTATAATTGATTAAAAACCTTTGCAAGGCACTGAAATTGGGTGCTTAGGTTTGTAGTTGCCAGGTTCTGCTTTTGGTCTCTTCTTGTAGATTGAAGGAACTTTGCCTAGTTTCTATCATAGAGGTGACTTTTTTTCGTTGGATGTCTTCCGGAAAAATATTTAAAGGTACGGTGTTATCTTTTCGTCTAGTTCTATAATATCTTATGGATATATATCATCAGGACCTGGTGTCTTAGACTTACTGAATCCCTTATTTTGTTTTTGACATCTTCCATTGTAAAAAATGTTCTCTTTAATTGTTGTTGCCCTTCACATTTGATACTTTGTTCGGGTAGGGTCGTAGATTCTTCCTCAGTGAATACGGTTGTGAAATATGCATTCATCAGTTCGTCTTTTTCTAAATTGTTACAAGATTACCTTTTGCGTCTTTTATGGCCTAATGTTTTTTCCTTATTGCTGTTTTTACTATTTATATACGCAAAAATAAAATCTTAAGGGTTCTCCTTACTACCCGAAGCCACTCTTTAATCTTCACTGGTCTTTGCATTTCTAATTAATTTATCTATATTTCTACTTAACTACTTGTGCTCGAAAATCTTACGAATTGGAAGTTGTGGATCCATTGATTTATGTGTCCTGTATCCAGTTAACCTCTCTCTCTCTCTCTCTCTCTCTCTCTCTCTCTCTCTCTCTCTCTCTCTCTCTCTCTCTCTCTCTCTTTTGTTTCCATTAGTTGGTTTATCGACCTATAGATGGAAGAGTTCATTATTAACAACTTCTAGTAGCCTATGTCCCTCTGTGTCCCAATTTACTCTTGCATTGAAGTCTCCTATTAGGACTGCTAGCTTTTTGTTCACTTCTTGTCTAAGTTGCCTGTACAGTTATTGGTTCAGTTTTTGCCATTGGTGTGGTAGTCTGTATATTACTAAGTATGGGTATCTTTTCCTGTGGTGTTAATATTTGCACCTGTCACGTTATATTCGGTTTATAATTTAAGTTATATTGGGTTTAGGTAATTATAAACATAAACATTAACATCTCCACCTTTTTTGGTAAAGCAATCCTTCTTTAAATTTGGGGGTTATGACTACGAGTATAAGAGTTCCCGTTCGAAGTGAAAACTCTGGTCAATCTATAACCATCGAACCAACCTTCTTGAAAAGCTTAAAACCTGGGATTTCTTATTCTCCTATAAAATCCCCCCCCCCTTTTTTTTTTCTTTAAACCAGATCTCGGTAGTGTCTATGACACCTATTTCCTTACTAGCTATCATTACCCTGAATATTCCATTTTGTTTCTAACTGACTGAGAATTGAATTGTGGTACTCAAAAGGAAATTGCCTATATTATTTCTTTCCCTCAGTGACTTTGCTAGATTCCTTGATTTACTAGTATTTTAGTTTTACATTGATCTCCATTATCTATGTTTTCGGCCAAATTTCCTTTATTTAAGGTTGGAGGATTTACTTTGTTTAATGTGTTCCTTAAATATTGCACAGGTAGAGAGAGAGAGAGAGAGAGAGAGAGAGAGAGAGAGAGAGAGAGAGAGAGAGAGAGAGAGAGAGAGAGAGAGAGAGAGAGAGAGAGAGGTTTAGATTTTATAATCAGCTATTGCGTATATATATATATATATATATATATATATATATATATATATATATATATATATATATATATATATATATACATTTGTATATGTTTGTGTATATATATATATATATATATATATATATATATATATATATATATATATATATATATATATATATATATATATATATATATATATATATATATATAAAATCATGGTAAGGAGTGATACCCCGAGAAGTATTCTTAGAAACAACACTGCGGGCTGTAGTCAGGAAAGGGGGTTAGGTTGGGAATAGTTGACTATGTGTGTGTGCTGGGTTATGCCTGTTTGTGCATACCTGTCAAAATCTTAAGACGTCATTTTTGACGGTTTGGCTACACTTGTAATGTACAAAAGGATGTTATTTTCCAAACAACTCGATCAATCAGGAAGACAAATATCAAAAACTGTCAACATACAAAACTACGACTGGGAAACGACATTTCATATGAAGCATTTTAGTTACTATAACACCTCTCTACACCTACACACACCAAAAAGAAAAGTAATGAAAATAAAGATATGAAAAAGAGGATTTTTTTTTTCTTAGTTATACTAATTCTTTTTTTCTATTTTGTAAATAGATATCCATGGAAACTTCTTGTTATTATTATTATTATTATTATTATTATTATTATTATTATTATTATTATTATTATTATTATTATTATTATTATTATTGTTGTTGTTGTTGTTATTAGATAAGCCACAACCCTAGTTTAAAAAAAGAATTCCCTAAAAGCCGAAGGGCTCCCCGTGTAAACAGGGAATAAGGATATACATAAATAATTTTAAAAGTAATGAATAAAACCTAGGAAATATCCTGATTATTATTATTATTATTATTATTATTATTATTATTATTATTATTATTAGATAAGCAACATTTTCAGTTGGAAAACTAGGATGCTATAAGCCCAAGGGTTACAACAGGGAAAAGTAGGCCTGTGACAGAAATGAATAAACTATATGAAAAAGAATTGAAAAAAGAAAATTTAGAATATCTCTAAGATCAATAAAAAGGTATTAGTTTATCCATTCATATTGCTTCATCAATTCTATAAAAAAACTGAAATCATACTAATACTTCAAACTATAAAAGCAATAAAAAGTAATATTCCCCAATGTTTTTGTCCTATCGATTTCCAATAAAAGAAGAAGCATCTGAGAAGCATTTAAATGTGATTCACGAGACTTGCATGAAAGGAAAGACATTCTATATTCCATTTAATGTTATTACTGTCCATTGTTTGATGGATTAGAACAGAGGAATACATTTTTTATCAACATGAAAATCCCTTTGTAAAACTATTAATAAACTCCTTAATCCTGAAATCATAATGTTCACCAAAGGGAACTAAGTTTGGAATTCTATCAACAATGTTTGATAGATTCTTTAATTCATGATTTATATTCTTTATCAAATGGGTGTGAGTTTGTAGTTTTATCAACAAGGTTTGATAGATTCTTTAATTTCTAAATTATAATTTTCATCAAATGGGAATTAGTTTGGCGTTATATCAACAACGTTTGATGGATTCTTGAATTCTTAAATTATATATATATATATATATTTTTTTTTTTATCGAAAGGGAATGAGTTTGGAGTTTTATCAAGAACGTTATAGAGGCTCTGTAAATTTCAAATTATATTTTCTATCAAATGGGTATGAATTTGGAGTTTAATCAAGTACGTTCGATAGACTTATTTCTTAGATTATATTTTTTTATCAAACGGGTATGATTTCGTAGTTTTATCAACAATGTTTGATAGATTCTTTATTTCTTGAATTATATATATATATATGGGTACGGGTTTGGGGTTTTATCAAGAATAGTTGATTGACTCTCTAATTCTTCCATCATATTTTCTATCAAATGGGTATAAGTTTGAAGTTTTAATAATAAATATTTGATAGATTCTTTAATTCCTAAATTATATTTCTTCATAAAATAAGTAAGAGTTTGGAGTTTTATTTATAACTTTTGATGGACTCTGTAACTCTTAAATGATATTTTTTTTTTCAAAGTGATATGAGTTTGGAATTTTATCAAGAAAGTTTAATGGATTTTTCAATTGTAAATTCAATTTTTTATCTTATGAGTATGATTTCGGAGTTTTATCAACAATGTCTGATAGATTCTTTAATTCTTAAATTATATTTTTCAATCAAATGAGTATGAGTTTGGAGTTTTATCATGAATGTTTGCTATACTCCTTGATTCTTAAATTATATTTCTTATCAAAGTGTTATGAGTTTGGAGTTTTATCAAAAACATTTGATAGTCTCTTTAATTCTTTAATTATATATTTTATCCAAGTGATATGAATTTGGATTTTTATCAAGAACGTTTAATTAATTCTTCAATTATCAAATGTAATTTTTTATCAAATGGGTATGGGTTTACAGTTTTATCAAAAACGTTTGATAGACTCATTAATTCTTCAACTATATTTTTGATCAAATGGGTATGATTTTGTTGTTTTATCAAGAACTTTTCATATATTCTTCATTATTGAAATTAATCTTTTTATCAAATGGGCATGAGTATCATGTTTTATCAACAACGTTTGATATATTCTTTAATTCTCAAATCATATTTTCTATCAGATAGGTAATATCATGGAGTTTTATCAAGAACGTTTGATAGACTCTTCAAATCTCGAATTATATTTTCTATCAAATGGGTATGAGTTTGGAGTTTCATCAAGTACATTTGATAGATTCTTCTCTTCTTAAATTATATCTTTTTATCAAATGAGTATTAGTTTGGTGTTCTGTCAATAATTTTTGACAGATTTTTTAGTTTTTAAAATTATGTTCTTTTTTTATTAATGGGTATGTTTTTAGCGTTTTATCAAGAACGTTTGATAAATTCTTCAATTCTTAAATGATATTTTTACAGAATTTTACTCAATTTGGAAATTGATCAAGAACGTCAGGGGGACTCTTTAATTATTATATTATATTTTTTCCAAATGATCATGACTTCGGAGTTTTATCAACAACGTTTGATAGATTCTTAAATTCCGAAATGATATTTTTTCATAGAATGGTATGAGATTGGGGTTTTATCAAGAACATTTAATAGACTCTGTAGTTCTGAAATTCTATTTTTTATCAAATGGGTAAGAGTTTGGAGTTTTATCAAAAACATTTGATATATTCTTTAATTCTGAAACTATATTTTTTATCAAATGGGAAAGAGTTTTGAGTTTTATCAACAACGTTTGACAATTATTTTCCATTATTAAATCGTAATTTTTAAAAACACTATATGAGTTTGAAGTTTTATCAACATCGTTTGATAAATCATTTAATTCCTAAACATATTTCTTATCAAAGTAATATGAGTGAAATTTTATTAACATCGTATGATAAACTCTTTAATTCTTAAATAATATTCTTATAAAATGGATATGAGTTTATAGTTTTATCAGCAACGTTCTATAGAATTTTTAATTCTTAAATTACATTTGTTATCAAATAGGTATGAGATTGGAGTTTTATCAACAACATTTGATAGACTCTTGAATTCTTATATGATATATTTTATCAAATGGATATGAGTTTGGATTTTTATTACCAACGTTTTATAGGTTTTTAATACCTAAATTAAATTTTTCATCAAATGGGTATGAGTCAGAATTCTATCAATGACGTTTGATAGATTTTTTAATTCTTAAATTTTATCTTACATTAAAGTATTACATTGGAGTTTTATCAACAACATTTGATAGATTCTTTAATTATTAAATCATATTCTTTATCAAATAAGTATGAGTTTGGAGTTTTATAAAGAACTTTTGACAGACTCTTTAATTCTTAGATCATATCTTTTATCAAATGGGTTTAAGTTTGGAGTTTTATGGAGATCGTTTTATAGATTCTTTATTTTTCAAAATTATAATATGTATCAAAGGGGTATAAGTTTGGAGTTTTATTAACAATGTTTGATCGATTCTTTAATCCCTAAATCAGAATTTTTATCAAATGGATATGAATTTGGAGTTTTATCAAGAACGTTTAATAAAATCTTCAATTCTCAAATTATATTTTTTATCAAATGCGTATGAGTTTGGAGTTTTATAAACAACGTTAGGTAGATCTTTTAATTCTGAAATTATATTTTCTATCAAAAGGGTATGACTTTGGAGTTTTATCAACAACGTTTGAGAAATTCTTTAATTAATTAATTACAATCTTTATGAAAGACAAATGAGTTTGGAGTTTTATCAACAACGTTTGATAAATTATTTAATTCCTTAATTATGATTTTTATGAAAGTTATATGAGTTTGAAATTTTATCTGCAACGTTTGCTAAATCCTTTAATTCTCAAATTTTAATAATTATCAACATGATTGAGTTGGAAGTTTTATCAATAACATTTGATAAATTCTTTAAAATTCTTGAATTATAATTTTCACCTGAGTGATAAGAGTTTTATCAACAAGGTAGTTTTTTGCATTTTTTGATACTTTTAGATAATAAAAATAAATCATGAATTAGGAACGTTGACAATAATGACTTCTATGATTTTGCATGAAATTTCAAGTTATATTAACCCCCCTCCCCCCACAAAATATCACAAAGAAACTCTGAACATTCTTTATATTTATTATTCGTTGTTTCTCATGTATTTTATTTGTTTCCTCTTTTCATTTCCTCACTGGGCTATTTTTCATTTTCGAGCCCTTTGGCTAATACTGAACTGCTTTATCAACTAGGGTTTTACTTTACCTAATAATAATGATAATAATAATAATAAAAATAATAATAATAATAATAATAATAATAATAATAATAACAATAATAATAATAATAATAAAAGTTAAAACGAAAAGTAGTGACCTAAAACCTAATTTCAACAACATCGTTCCTCAGCGAAATATTTTTCGTCTTTACCCTCCAATCGTATTCCAATAATAACACATTTCTAATTATTCTAATATCATTATTACATTTTAAACCCATCACCCCAACCCCCTGACCCACAGGGAAATAAATCCCTTGCTTTTTGCTTCCAATCGATTTCCAATAGGAAAGAGACAGCTCGGCTGGAGAGGCATCCGATCTGCATTTATAAGCAACCCATGAAGGGAGAATCATTCAATATTCCTTTAAAGGTTATCTGAATCTTTTCTTTATTCACTATTTATTGAAGTATATGGGAAAAAAGGAGACTATTCAACTATGAATTTTATATTGATAGATTCTATGATCTCAGGTCAGTCTGGAAGAAAGGTGAAAGATAATCTGGAAGAGATATAAGCCTATCACTTCAGAAAATAAAAAGGATTAATGGAACTTGTAAACGATTTCTTTTAGATAACTATGCGAATGACAATGCATTGGTGAAGCTCAAAATCATAGGCATTAACGCTGTTCGTTTAAGTAAATCTGTTATTGAAAATACGTTTTATTGAATCTTTTATTGAAAATACATTTAACTGGTTCTTCTAAATAAAATGTGTTTCACTGATTCTTTTATTGATAACATGCACTTTGATCTTACAAGGGAATGTGAAAAACGTTTTATATCACGAAAATTTCTAGCGTCGTTAACCTTACCAAATATCAAGTCCTTTATATTCCTATACGCAAGACAAGCAACGATAAGAAAATAACCCCATTTCTAAACATTATTTCAATTAAGATTAGTTGTAAGTCATCGCAAATTACTTTAATGAAAAAGTGTTTATTGTGATTTTCCAACATCTAACGTCAATATATTTTGTCATGAAATATATCAACACGTTCCAATTATTTTTTAAAGGCTCGTTCTTGCAACAAAAACAGTAGACTATTGTCTGCTTAATGAAAACCATATTAATCGTTTTCGTAGCAGTTATAGTAAACCATATCTGAACAGTGGATATTATCATATTGTGTGAAGAAAAGTAATTTCTATAGTTAATGGAAAAGGCGCTTTCATGTCAAATAATATCAAACCCAATGTCTCACAAATATTTCAAAATGCTAAGAAAGTTTTAAGTATCACTTTAATATTTACGATTTCAACAACAGCACCAATTTGATTATAAAAAAAATAGTATTGCACAGCACAAGGATATAAAACATTGAATGAATATGCATATGCAAAATGTCTGGGATAAAAATTTTCACAGTTACTTGGATATATGGTTCTTATTTTTTTTAAATTTGACTTTTTGTGATGAATGTTGACATTAATCGAGGTTATATTGTTCTCAACAAAATGACCAGCCAGAAATTAATTGAGCGTTGGTTACGTGGCTTATCCATGCTTATTTGTCATTATATAAGGTAAAAGAAAGGTAACTGGATCATCTTACCGTTGTATCGTTATACCCATTTAAGAAATAAGTAAATCATACAGTGCACATTTTCTTCAGATCTCTTCTTCTGATAATGAATCTTGGTCATCGATAATGATCTGTATTTATGACTCAAAGACTTATTGTTTTACCAAAAAAGTCAATGTCTGTTTTCATAGAAAACTATCATAATTTCTAGCCAAGCTACAAACCTAATTGGAGAGGCAGGATGCTATAAGTCTAACGGCTCAAACAGGGAAAGTAGCCCAGAGTGGAAAGGAAATGAAAATATTGAATAAACCATATTTGAGAAACAAAACAAACACATACGGCAGATCAATATATATATATATATATATATATATATATATATATATATATATATATATATATATATATATAAATGTGTGTATATATATATATATATATATATATATATATATATATATATATATATATATATATATATATATATAAATGTGTGTATATATATATATATATATATATATATATATATATATATATATATATATATATAAATAAGTGTGTATATATATATATATATATATATATATATATATATATATATATATATATATATATATATATATATATATATACACACACTTATATATATATATATATATATATATATATATATATATATATATATATATATATATATATATATACACATATATATATATATGTATATATATTATTCTTTTTTATTATTATTAGACTTATTCGCTAGTTCTAGTTTCGTT
>NC_090735.1:73700864-73733364 GCF_036898095.1 Palaemon carinicauda | reverse complement strand
ATTTAAAAGCATGACAAACATTTATATAATTCTCTATAGACTTTTTCATTTCTAACCAAAAGAAGGATTCACGTCCTCTCCTTGATGTTTTATCAATCCCTATATGCCCTGCATACGGACTTGCATGTACAATGTGGATGGCTCATTTAATTAAAGTGGGAGGAAGAACTACCCTTGCACAAAATTCCCTTCCCCTCTTCTTGTAAGCACAATATAAGACATCATTTTCAATAAAAAATATCTCACGAAGCACATTAAAAAATGACGGATAACTCTCCGATTCCCTTTAATCACTGCTCCCACTTTTTCCAGCTATTCCTCTTTTTTCTGTCCCTCTCCGACTTCTTTTAAGTCCCAACCTCCCAAGTCAATCAAATGTGCATCATCAGGGCATTCATTCTGGACACCCCTGGTCATGTCCTCGGTCATCCACATATATTCCCCTCCGCTGTTCGTATCTCTCTCTCTCTCCCCCTCTCTCTCTCGCTTATCATCTAAATATTTAGCCGTCATTTTTGATAGCTCGGGTACAGTAGTAGAATTATATTCAGCATTCTTGGAAAATATTAGAATATAGCTTTCTTCCCCTCCTGGGACAAAGTACGGATAAATCAAGAAAAGAAGTTCTGTAAAAAAGGATTAAATCTCTTTCTCTCTCTCTCTCTCTCTCTCTCTCTCTCTCTCTCTCTCTCTCTCTCTCTCTCTCTCTTCTCCCCATTTTCTGAATGCCCATCGGAAGAATTCTCATCCCATTCTCTATTCTCTCTATTTTGATGGGGGTCTTCAACATTTTGGTTATGTTCTTCATTCCTCTTTTGTGCCCTAGATGTTACTCCTATTACTGCTCCTCTAGAGAGGGCATCAGCTACCTTGTTAGCTTTACTTTCTATGTGGCGAAAACCCTGTATATTAAACTCTAACAATCTCTCAATCCCTCTCGCTTGACAGGAGGTCAAATCATTTTTATAATACAATTCACGTTACGGGCGATGATCCCTTTGCAACTAAATCGACTGACTTAATAAAAAGAATCGGTGCCACTCTAGAACCCAAAGAATAGCCAAAGCCTCTCAATCGAATGTACTATAATTGTTTTCTGCCCCTTTTACCGCCCGGGAAGCGAAACAAATGGGTCTCTCTCTCTGCCTTTATCATCTCGTTGAGAAACTACGCCACCAATAGCTACTCTACTCGCATCTGTTGGCACTAAAAACAGGCGATCAAATCTAGGATATACGAGTAATTCATTGCTAGTTAAGGCAGCTTTCAAATGGTTAAAGGCCCTTTCTTCTTCCCCTCCCCAATTTATTACTTTTTGTTTCTTTAAAGCATCTAAGGGTCTCGCTGTCTCTCCAAAAGCTCTTATGAATTTACGATAATACCCAGCGAGCAGAAGGAACACAGCTACTTCCTTAGAGCTACGTGGCCTGGGGAAATCTCTAATAGCCGTTACTTTACTGGAGCAGAGTTGGATACCTTCTGGGATTATTATGTGACTTAAAAATTCGACCTGTTTTCAGAAAAATTTGCACTTTGATAAATTTATTTTCATACCATTATGTCAAAATACTTCTAAAACTTTACGAAAATTATTATTATGTGATTCAGCTGTTTTCCCTGCAATTATGATATCGTCTAAAAAAACAAGAACATTATGGCCAAATAAGGGCAACAAAACCACTATCATTACTTTAGAAAAATGACTTGGAACATTTTTAACACCAGAAGGAAGAAAATTAAACTGAAATATTTGATCGTTAGCTATAAATGCCGTTTTATATTTACTGTCTTCCTGAATGGGTATTTGATAGTATCCAGATTTTAAAGCAACAGCTGTAAAATATTTGCTATCCCGTACTTTCACAAGTAATTCTTCGATTGAGGGCAATGGGAATGCATTATCCCCAGTGACTGCATTCAATTTCCTATAATCAACACACAATCTTACCGAGCTATCCCTTTTCCTAACAGCTACAATTGGAGAAGCCCAGGGAGTTTCACTCTCTTCGATTATCCCTTGTTCCCCTAATTTATCAATTTCCCTTTCCATCTCTCCCTGGAAATGAATGGGTACCCTATAAGGCTTTGACCTGATCGGCTCTGCCTGCCCAGTTTCAATGCTAAAGGAAAATTAATCAATCCTCCCGGGTGGCTCATCTCCAATTGCAATTACATCGGAATAATTATTGACAATGTCACTATCTACAGGCTGATATTATGAGGGACATAATTTCCGCGCTTGAATAATCAAATTCTGAGTGATTTCATCGGTGCAGGCTGGAGTTGTGGCTCCCAACATCCCATTATGAGCAATTTCACATAACTCTAATTCCCACACAGAATCCCTCCCTAAAACAACTCTTTTATTTGACAAATTAACTATCGTTATATCAGGTCTTTAATTTCTGTCAAGCCCTGTAATATCATATGGGCCCAATTGTTATGGGGCTTAACAACTACCTTGATTCCTTCCGCAAGAGGGCGACACGAGGTCACAGCTATGCTCGTAAGGTTCTGTGGGGACAACACTTCTCTTTCAGGTACAGCTGTTACCCTACTTAAATGTCTCTCCGAGCTAACACACGCACTTACTCTCTCATGACTTTCTATCGGCCAAATAGACCCTCCCTCCTTTACTGTTATTGTATCTTTTCCCCAAAAAATGCAAATTTCATTATTAGACATAAAGTCTATTCCTAGGATAGCCTCGATTCCTGGAATTCCCAAGGTGGGCAAGACAAAAAAATCATGTGTGAACTTCACAGACCCCACCTAAAATGGACAATTGATGTATGGTTTATGTGTAGTTTATATCCTCCTGGCGTGTCAAGAAAAATGGATGCCGCTGGCGGTAGTGGATTTGAGGAGATTATTTTTCCAATCAACGAAACACTGGCTCCTGTGTCAATCAGCGCTCTGATGGATTTATCTTGCAGGTCGATCATAACTGCTAACATTCCCAGCCGGCCATTACGAGATATGGGACACGGACCAGTGACCTCAGCTGCCATGACGGTGCCCCCTGGTCCTCTCCCTAGTGCTGCGGGGGTGAGGTCGGGGGTAACGATGGAGGTCCCAGTGCCTGCTCTGTCAAGTCTGTTGTCACTGCTTCCTCGGCTACTGCTTGTGATGTCATGAGGGGGGGCATCGAACACCCTCGCCTCCCCCTTCCTCTGTTTCCTGCCCCTCAGACATTGGGCGGGGGAAGGTGTGCGTGTGCCACAGCCTGCCTGCCCTGGGCATTTTTTGCTGGGCACTCTCGAGATATATGACCGTAGGTCTGACAAGTGTAACAGTGTGGGGATCCTTGGGTGGGGCACTTCACTCGTCGGTGCCCCTCTCCCCCACAGTGCCAGCATCTGAAGACTCTACTAATCTGCTGACTGCATTCTCCTTTACCACTCTTCGGGGGTCGGCTTCCTCTCATGGCTGCAAACTTCTCAGAATCGGCCCCGTTATTCCCAATTCTTTTTTCTTCTGGCAAACTGTCTAAAATGTTTTGTATCACACTCACGTCTGCTAACGAGCGATTGTCATCGAACAAATAACCACATAAATACAGGTTTACTAATCTGCGAATATGTTTACGGGCAATTGCCTTTTTATCACCTTCTGTGAGATTGGCACTCCGGGTAGCAAAAGAATCGCAATCCCCAAAAATGCGAGTTGCAAAACTTAGAACGGATTCACCTTCCCGTATTTTGGGTTTGTAATTTTCTTTTAGGTCTCCCTTTCTCGCATCAAGCAAGGCATACTTCTCAATTAAACATCATTTTATTTCAGTATAACTTCTTAAACTTTCTTTTGGCCAACACATTATCTCCATTGCCGGAGTATCTTTCAGCAATGTAATTATATGAATTCCTTTTTCTCTTTCTGACCACCCATATATAGCTACTTCAAAGTCTCTCAAAAACACTTCAATTGATTGAAACCCTTCTTTAGGCCGTTGATCATCGAAAGGCCTAACACTTGCCTGGAGTTCTGGCAACTTTCGAACTACAATTTGTGTATTTTCACTCGGCTGAGCATGCGTACTTTCACTTGTGTGCTTTGAAAATTGTTTAGTACGTCGGATATGCTGTGCTTGCGCGCCGCTCCTGTTCTCGTTCCACCAACAGTCTGTTTATTAACTGTTGTAAATTATCTAACTTATTTTCCAATTCTTGCATTCTAATTTCCTGTCTATATTCTTCACATATTCTCCTCCGTACTCATCTCCTGCCACAGCAGCGTCTCCTATGTTAGTCATTGTGCATTTTGGCATCTTGAACTTTTATTTCACCTGCTCAAAGAACAACTTCACTCACAGCATACACAAACAGACGTATTTCTTTTACACCTGATACCAATATGACCCGTGCAGACGGATAATGGGACGTCGGCATATGGGTTTTCTTCATTTATTACAAAAGGTTCGTTCGTAAGTACACAATACACAACTACTCTCTCAGGTGAGGGTCTTGTCAACTGAAATGCTCACCAGCAACTAAAACTCCCTTCACTACCAAAATGCCAGGTTTGCAATATTATGCTAAGACATTGGTTTTTGTGGAATACTCATGAATATTCAGTTCATCTTCCTTGTCGTACAAGACATCTACATACATGAATTAGCACACACACACACACACACACACATATATATATATATATATATATATATATATATATATATATATATATATATATATATATATATATATATATATATATATATATAGTCTCAGCCGATTTAGTGTTCACTAACCTAACCTTGCTAAAAGGTTAACACAAAATACTAGAAAAAAAATATAAAGACCTTCATTTACCTTTAATTAATACTTTGTTGAACCTCCTTTCGCTTTGATGACGGCTTTTAGGCGATGTAGAATAGATAGGGCAAGGTTCTTCAGTAGTTGGGGGTCCAAATTGTCCCAAATATCCCGAATTGCAGTTTCCAGCTTAGGTATAGATGATACATCACGGGAACATAACTGGGAATTCATAATCCCCCACAAGTTCTCTACAGGGTTCAAGTCTGGGGAATTGCCTGGCCAGTCTTTGAAGTAATTAATGGCAAAAAAATCAAAACAGTCTTCGATTAATTTTGCAGTATGAGCAGGTGCACCATCCTGCTGAAAAAAAACACTGTTTGTTTTACCTAAACACTCTTCTAAATGGTCCCCAAGAAGTTCAAAATACGTGTCATAATTCACATTCTGGTTCTAAGGCAATATTACGAGTTTCTCAGTGCCATAATAAGAAAAACCACCCCAAACCATTAAGTACTGGGGGTGCTTGACAGTGTGTTGCACGAACTTTGGGCTGTACGGATTGCTACCAGACCTCCTTTTAACCTTCCCCCACCTGTTGCAAGTTACCGAAAAAGTTGCCTCATCAGTCCATAACACTAATTTCCATCTATCCTCATTCCATTCAACTTGTCTCTTACAAAAAGCAAGCCTATTTGCTATATATTTCTTGGAGAGAAGAGGACAGCGTCGTGCATACTGCACGAGTTCAAGAGTTGAACTCATGCACGTACGAATTGTTCGTTCACTTACGTTAGACAGTACTTTATTTTCTTGTTTCAAGATTCTTGCCATGATCCTAGGATTCTTATATACCTCTCTCTTTATAATTCTTTCAATTGCACTATTTATTTTCCGAGGACGAGGTCCACGAGGTGCGTTGGTGGGAATGTCCTTTGAGCCGCCATCTTTGAACCTCTTTATCCAGACTTAAACAGTTCGCACATTTACGCCAACAATATCGGCAATATCTTTAGTAATGGTTCCTACCTTATGTAAGGCAATTATTTGGGCTATCTTCTCATTCGGTAATAACTTATTATTGCCCATTTCACACTACACGAAACGATAATGGTCAAAATCCCGGAGCAATTTTCTGCACAAGGGCACAAGACAACTTCTGTAAAAGCACTGATTAGCCACGTGTGACAAAGCGAGATATATATACTGTACTGTATATTAAATACTACAGTAGGTAGCGGGCAGCTACATTCCACTGCAGGGGATGCTAAGAATCTCTTGACTAGAGCAGGCCACCTTTGGAAATTGAACTTTGCAACATACAACTTCAGGAGCCTGTATAGAAAAGAAGATGTTGCTGCGTTAGTAGAAAAACTGAAAGAAATAAATTGGGATACATTAGGATTGAGTGAAATAAGAAGTAGGGAATCTTATATGGAATTATATGAAGACCATATATTTTGCTTCAGAGGATATGAAAGGAACAAAACAAATGGATTGGGTTTTCTTATTATAAAAGAACTAGCAGGAACTAAGAACTAATTTATAGCACTAGTGATAGAATTGTAGGATTAGTTATCAAACTAAATAAGAAGTATAAAAAGAAAATAATTCAAATGTATGCACTAACAAAATACCATACAGAGGAAGAAGTTGTACCACACGTGTTTCACACTCGCATATTGTAACGGTATTTTTTTTTTTTCATTGAATATCTCGCTCTACACCTCTCTGTCAACAGAACCAGTTTGAGCCTGATTTTTCTTGAATTGATCTGCTTGAATTTTTATGACCTTCTTCCACTGAAACTGTTGTATAAAATGCTCACAGTCTGTTGAAATAAACTTAGTTACATTTTCCTCGTCTCTCAGTTATCACCTAAATGCCGTATCTCACATTAGTGAAGTGTTCGCACCCTCCCACAAGCCCCCTCACTGTTGTGCCCTACTGTTTGAAGATGCTGCCCACTGAACCTGCCCTACTGTTTGAAGATGCTGCCCACTAAACCTGCCTCTTCGGCCCACACCACCTCAATGAAACTATCACCCTTCGCAAGTGGAGAAGTGTTCGCCTGGTTCCTGCTTGCTGAAGTCCAGTTCCACATCAAGGGCGTGACTCAGTCAAGCACCAGAGTAGAATACGTTCTCGCGAGTGATCCCCAGGGACACTTTCTTGGTAATCTTTGATTGGCTGTGCGAGCAAGGGAACACCCCAGTAATGTATGACCCCATCAAATCATACCTCCAGGTGCAATACTTGACAAAACCGGCCGTTCTCATAGCAAAACTTTTTCAGGTCTCTCAACAATCGTTGCTGAACCAAAAGGCCTCGCTTGCCCTCAGGGAGATGACCAGTATTGCTCACCTGCACCCTGCCACAGACGGCTCTCCTCATGAAGTGAATCATCTTTGTGCCTTTTGGATATGGCACCCACCAGAACCTGTACATGCTCCCATTCCCAATGTCGAAATTTTGTCCATGATGGACCTGAAGACCAAAATCAACGCCCTTATGGTCAGCCACTTCACCACCATCAGAGGCCAGAAAACGTGTAAGTAGGCCATCGCTTGTGACTTTGGCCTCCCCTGTCACTAATCTTTTCTTTTCACACGATGCAGGTATGTGAGTGCATTTTTTGGTAGATACAGGGGCTTGCCGTTCTCTTCTGCCAAGGCAATTCTTCAGGACATGATTTAGTCTGCCTGTCTAAGTCTGCCAACGTCTGCCTGGTATCTGCCAAACTCACCCAGGATTATGAAACCCTCACATTATCGTTTAGAAGCGCCAAATATATTTAGTAGTTTCTTATTGTTGACGTCACATGCCAATCCTCGGTGCAGATTTCCTCTTACGTTTCCACCTCCTGGTTGATGTAGCTCACCAAAGCTAGTCAACGGGGATTCGTATTCCTCAACCCCTCTCCAACCCGTCCCCTTTAACCTCACTCGGCACATCAGCACACCCACAGATACCTACACCCACCTCCTCATATTGTACCCGGATTTTTTTTCCAGAACTTCGTCAATCACCACGATTCCGGCAAAACACATTGTTTATCATCCTATCAAGACGATGGGTATCCATGTATTCACCAGATTCAGGAGTCTCTACTGAAGCATTTGCCAGCCGCTAAACTAATATTCACTGAAATGGAAAAAATGGGCCTTTCCCAAAAAACCTCAAGCCCTGGTTGTCACCCTTACAGTTCCTTCTGAAGAAAGATGGATCTCTGTGTCCGTGTGGGGATTACAGGCACCTGAACATGCAGACAGAAGGAGATCACTACCTTCCCCCAAACATCGCCAACATGACCTACTTGTACAAAGCAAAGGTTTACTCCATGCTCGACCTTCTGCATGGGTATTGTCAGGTGCTCATGAACCCAGAAGTCATCCCCAAGACTGCCATCAACAACCCCCTTCGGTACATACACCTTTAATTACTCCTGCTATGGCCTTCATAATGCTGCAACTCCTCTTTAATGTCTTATTGAAGGCATCTTAGGGGACCTCCCCTTATGTGAGTTATGTGGATACCATACTTGTGTTCTCCTCCAAAGAGGAACATCTCTATCATCTATGAATCATGCTCGAACGCATACACCAGAATGGCATTGTAGTCCGGTACAACAAATGTATAATTTGGTGCTAATGATGTATCGTTCTTAAGGCACCACATCACTCCTGAAGGAGTCTACCCTCTTCCTAAGAAGGTAGAAGCCGTTCAGAACTTCCCCACGCCCTCAACCATCAAAGTACTACAAGAATTCTTTTGCATGATCAACCATTATCACCGTTTCCTGCCAGTCATTGCCGCCACTCTTTTCCCCCTCTATGTATTGGTGTGCTACTGTTACTAACACACATTTGGGTTCCCTTCAAATGTCATCTTCAATGTGTTGTAGATTAGATTTGGTATGTTACATCTTCAAGTAAAGTCTAGGTAAGTTAACTTTAAAATAGTTTATTCTTTAAAAACAGTATTAACATCTCCATCACAGGAGTATAGATGGTTTGGTCGGATGGCCATTCTGTATGACATCTCAATAAGAACTACCACAAATATCCATATTCACGTTAAAGTTTACTTAGTTATCTCAGCGCTTAATGGATTATAGTAAACACAACATTAATACTGGAAGGTACTTAGTTCCGTTCTCATAGACAACTCTTTCTCACGGCTGGGTTGTGTTTACTCTTCATGAAAAATGTTACATTGCAGAGGTTTGGCATTCGCATCCTGTCTATGATATGACTATGGCATTTCTCACACTTCTCCTACTTCCACAGTGACCTGTAGGTCATGTGTTTTAAACAAGTAATATCTATATATTACATTAGCTCGGTCAGCTACCTCAATTTTTGAAAATTTAACAATACGTCAAAATATGTTTGCTAGGAGTGTGACTGGATATATATATATATATATATATATATATATATATATATATATATATATATATATATATATATATATATATATATATATATATATATATATATATATATATATATATATATATATATATATTATTTTTTAACTTTAGCCATAAGCAAATGAGGATGAATGATGAATGTTCAAATAGCCACATTAAAAAAATTAATAATCCGTACTTAAATATTGCCAAAAAAAATGCATGATAAATACAGATCATATATATGGTACATTGCTAGCAAACGATTATATGGTACCAACAAAAAAAAATACTGATATACATATGATTCGGTAACTTTGTTAAAGAATATTTGTTACCTTTGTCAAAAATATAGATTATTACAATACGGTAACTAATAAAAATATTTGTTACCTTGGTAAAGATACAATTTTAGTGCACAAACACGAGCACGGTTTCGTACACACACACACACACACACACACACACACACATATATATATATATATATATATATATATATATATATATATATATATATATATATATATATATATATATATATATATATATATAGGGTTTATATATTATATTAGATGCCCATAGATTCTTTATTTTAGCATTTAGGCTTATATATTTTATTAGGTGCCCAAAAAATGATTTATTTTTTAAATGATTAGAATTTTTTTTTTTTTTTAAATGTAAATGTTCTATAGTCTCTTCAACTACATATTACTAGCGTACTAACTGCTTTTCATGCACAACATTTTTCCAAGACAATTTCACTCCTTTGAACGAATGAAGGGTCCAGTTGCAAACGGCTTTAAATTGAATAAGATAAGGAGTTTTGTCTGGACATGGCAAAACGTTCTGTTTGAGCTCCAATTTATTATTCTTTAACCTACGCCAAACAAGGAAGTTAATGGCGATAAATATCATCACCGTAATGCTGATTACTGCTAGTAACACGTAGAAACGACGTTCTGCATAAGTCGGTGTCGGGTGGTCCATCTCGGTTAATTTCATCAACCTCTTAGCCACACGTGCATTGTACGGGAGAGGTAAAGATGGAATTGTAGTCGACCATGTGAAGTTCGCGAAGTAGGCCCGTTCTCTGATGATAGTCTTGATTCCATGAACCAGGTAATTCAGGGACGTACCGATACAACCATCTGCTGCAACGAAGATTTGGGAATAGGACGTGGATCCATCTGGACATGATACATTGAAGCCGGCCTTGTCGTATCGTATCCACGAGCCGTTGTTCAGTCTGCAATTGAACTTATTATCGTCAAAGGGATAAAGCTTTTCCAGACAATTTTCATGTGTAGGGGAGAGAGCACCATCTAGCACTCTATCTAACTCGCATGAATCCATTGAGTTTTTATGGAATTCAAAGGAGTCAGCTGTACATATTTTTTTATCCATTGCATCTGAACAGTTAGTTAATTAATTTAAGTCTTTAATGACCGTATATGTTTCCTTGTCTGGGGAAATCAATACGTGTCCTGTCAAACTGGATATTACTAGATTTGAGTGATTCGTCATGAAAGTCGGAAATGGTGATATCCTGTAAGATTGCCAGGCATCGGAAGAATCAAAGGGAATTGTAATCATAATACAGTACTGTGATTTTCAACGCTTACTGTAATTAGGCTGTAATAAAATTCTAACCTTCGTGCGTCTAACAAAGGAACATAACCTAATTTCTCCCGTCCGTTTTCTACAATTAACGTTAAGTCTCTTATTGGTAACAAATGCGGTGACAGTACACCTTTAGTCGCTAACGTGATAGCTTCCACATAGCCTTTTGATTTCTCAATGAAATGTGAAATTCTATTATGTATATGATCTATTTTTGAATCATAATACGTTAACGTTGCCAACAAATCTTGTACTTCCATAATCTGACTGATATTACTAGAATGTTCGTTTACCAAACTTATAATTTGATTGATTGAAGCTAACTGATTCCTTAGTTCTGACATAATCAATTCATTTTCATGAGTCAAAAACTCAATTTTCTTTTTTTGATTACTAATCTTAAGACGATTGGAAATTCCTAAGCCTAAACTTGCAATAGAACCAAAGATGTTTAGTGCAGCAAAAATAAACGGGTTACGTTTCTCAAGATTATCGTGTCCTACTGTCCACATCAAAAGGTCACGAGCCAAAGATTCTGCCTCGTAAGTCTTATTTTGCAAGTCGTCGGATAGCATCTCTGCACTTTTAGTGTCGATGCAACCGAACTCTCTGTATTAAAAGGAAAGTGTCTTCTATGCATTTCATTTAATGAAACAGCAAACCTTGAAATGACGCTCTTTAAGCTAGTGACGTCATTCTCTGGGAGAAAAATTGCTTGCATACGTACTTCAACAACTACGTTACTTGATGTAATAAAAATGTCTTCTTATCTCTCTACTATAGTGCCATATTTAAAATCTATACTTTTAGTTTTAGAGCTCATCCCACACGAGAAAAATGTCTGAGCGAACCATATCACTCCTAACAATAAAACCTTCATCTTGGAAACCTATAATGAGAAAAATATATGTAATTACTCCTGTATTAAGAAGAAAAAAACTTTTAACATTAAAGTTCACAAAAAAAAAAAAAAAAATAAAAGTCTTTCCTTCACTTCTTTCCCTCTTATTTTAATTTCTTATGTGAGCCAATGGTACAATTCTCTCATCAGTGGGTTGGGATACGTTTTGAACTCTAAACCTATTGGCCGTTAATGTTTCCAAAATGTTAAATGGGCCTTCAAACTTAGATGTTAGTTTATAATTGAGTCCTTTACGTACATTTACCTGTATGTATACATTATCACCCACGGTATATGTTTTAGTTGGCTTCGCTATTTTATCGTGATTCCTTTTCATTATGATTTGTGATTCTTCTAAATTCTTTCGAAGGATATCAAAACGAATTTTGCTTGCATTTATACATTCTTTTCAAGGTTTTGATAAATTAATTGTAGGCGTTAATACATGGAAAGGCGTTCTAACTGGGGTACCATATAATGCCTCGTGCGGTGACATTTTAATTGATATATGATATGAATGATTCAGAGTACTCAGTACCGCAGGTATTGCAATATCCCAGTTGGGGTCTGATCCCCCTAGTGTTACTCTTAATATATTCAAAACCTTCCTATTCGCTCTTTCCACTAGCCCATTCGACTCTGGGTGATATATCATGGTATCTATTTTCTTTATGCTAAGGAATTCACACAATGAGGTAAGAAAGTGATTATTAAATTCTCCACCCGAGTCTGAGATTATCATATGTGGAATTCCATGTTTACAAATGTAACACTCGTAAAACTTCCTAGCGCATTCAATCGCAGTTTTAGTTTTAAGCGCTATTAGTTCTGTATATCGAGTTAAAGCATCTACAATTACTAAGAGGTGCTTATTTCCTCTGTCTGACTCGTAAAATCCTGTTAATAAATCTAAATGTATCCTTTCAAAGGGTTGATTGGGCACGGGATAAGCCCCTAGGCTGACAGGTGTTTTCGTATGCCCTTTGTTATCCTGACATGTGCGACAATTAGCTATGTGTTTTTTTATATCTGTAAGCATCGTATGCCAATAAAGCAATGATTTGGCTTTCTGTGACATTAATGAGAACCCTGGGTGTCCATGCAATGGATTTGCATGCAACCAATTCAGGACAGTGGAAATAAGTGAGATTGGTACCTCTACCTGGTCGTTAGTTACATGTGGTGTATTGCGGGTTTTCCTTGTCACGGATCTACACAGAATATTGTCTTTGATTATATAATTCTCCTGCTTATACTTTATATATACCTTTTCCTTATGATTGCCTTTCAAAGCAATTGGCAATATTTGTTAAGTATGCATTATCAATTTTTTCTAATTTCAGATCTTTTCTTTGCTCAGTCTGTAATAATTTAGCACTCCAGCCCAGATCTTCTTGTTCAGATATCGTTTTAACAATAGGCATGGATGTTGATATATCTATTAATTCAGCTAAAGGCTCCGTACAAGATGACACGGGGTTGCGTGATAATGCATCAGCAATGATATTTGCTTTCCCAGGTAAATACCCGATTCTCGTGCCAAAGTCTTGAATGATCAAATGCCACCGAGTTCGTTTTGGGCTGTGGCTGAAGCCTTTAAAGAAGTCGGTTAGTGATTTATGATCAGTAAGAACCTTAACGGGATAACCGTATATTACGAACTTAAAATGCACTAGTGAATTAACAATAGCTAGCCCTTCCTTGTCTATTACTGCATACTTACTTTCGGAAGTTCTCAGTTTTCGAGAATAAAAAGCTATCGGGAAAAATTGTTTTTCATATTGCTGAAGCAATACCCCACCTACTCGTAAGTCTGAGGCATCTGTTGCAATGAAGAATTCCTTACTGAAGTCAGGAAATTTTAAGATAGGAGAACTACACAGTTCATCTTTCAAGGTATTAAACGCCTGTTGGTGCTGCTCAGACCATATGAAATCTACGCCCTTCTTCGTAAGATCAGTTAAGGGAGCAGCTATTATTGAATAATTGCGTATAAAACGCCTGGAATATCCACTACAACACAGAAATTGCTGTATTCCCTTGACATTAGTAGGTATCGGAAAGTTACGGATAGCCGACACCTTATCATGGACTACTTTAAGACCTTGGCTTGACACCGCGAAACCCAAATAAACTAATTCTGTTTTGAAAAATTCACACTTACTAATCTTTACCCTTAAGTTATGTTGTCTTAGTCTCTGTAGTACTACTTCTAATTTACGTAGATTTTCTTCTAAGGTGTTGGAAAAGATTACAAGGTCGTCCATATAGGCATGCAATATATCCCCTAGCAAGTCTCCAAACACTATATTAATCATTCTTGTAAATGTTATGGGAGCACAACGTAAACCAAAAGGCATCCGTAAAAATTCATAATGTCCCCTGGCTGTGCTGAAGGCTATGTATGGGATACTATTTTCTTCTAATGATATCTGGTGAAAGCCTTTAAGTAAGTCCAAACTGGTAAAATATTTATTCTGACCTAACAAAGATAAAATATCGTCAGTACATGGCACTGGGAATCGATCAGGGATCGTTTCCTCATTTAGGCGACGGAAGTCTACGCAGATACGCCATATTCGATCTTTTTTTTTCGGTACAACTATTAATGGAAAATTATAAGGGCTGTTCGATTTCCTTATGACTCCTTCTTCTAGCATTTTACCTACTTCATCATTTATTTCAGTCTGGAATTTCATAGGGAGTCGGTACGAGGGTTCATAGATAATTTTCTGCTTGTCCTTCAACCTTAATTGATGCTCGATCACATCTGTTTTTCCTAAGGATCCATCCGTAGTGGAAAAAACATCATGATACTCAGTTAAAAGTCCAAAAATTTTCTGCTGAATTTCTTCATCTTGAATGTCTTTATTGATTTTATTTTTAATAGATTGCAAAAGGGATTCATCCGCAACTGATTGAGCGGGATTAATTTCAGCGGCGATAAGAATATGATGTTTATATACTTCTACATCCAAAATATGTTGATTTTAGTGAATTACTAAAGTAGTATTTAAATGATTACAGACTTCAATATTACATTGTTGATGTGAGCCTACTGTATAAATAGCTTGTGTGACAGACAATCCGTTAGTTTTCAAAGTGTCGGAAAGGATTAATATTTCAGATCACGGTAATATTTTCTTTACTTGCACTATTAAATTCGAAGGTACGTTCGGTTCAATAGATTGCGTGCAAGATGATATTACGGGTGAACGAGAATTCTGTTGGGTCGCGTATATTATTTATTTATTAGAGAGAAAAGTTATTGGTTCTTCAACGTACGTCACTGTTTTATTTGTCGTCTCCTTTTTATCCAAAACTGATTTTAAGGTATTAAAAGACTTATAGAATTTTCCTTTGATATACACGCTGTGCTTGACAGGGGCTAAGATAATGTTTTGATTGCCCATAGATGGGTATCCTATAATTACAGCTGGATACATATCAATGTTTTGTACAACAACAAATGTATCGGCATACGTGCGCTTACCGACCTTCAACTGAACATGAGTTACGTCTATTACATTTAGTTAATTATTTCCTATACCCGAGAGCCTTACTCCGGACGTTTCTATTGGGAAGTTCGAAAACAACAAATGATGTGTCCTCAAATCCATGATATTACGTGGACTACCAGAGTAAAAAAATAATGTAAATGATCTGTGTTCTGAATTTACAGCATATAATGTTGGTCGTAACTCATTTTGGCTTATTATTGTATGAATTCGTTGCAAATCTACGGGAGCATGCACTGATTGTTTCATAGGAAAATCTATTGCCTCACAATGATCTGATAAAACATTAAATTGATTATTCAATACTACTGATGTTGACATGAATGACCTTGACCCAACATCACTCTCTTCCCCACTGGAGTTAATTATGTGGTATTTGCTTTGCTCTGCACATTCTGAAAATTAGTCTGACCTTGCAAGTTCTGGTTTGACAACCCAGGATTAGCGTTATTCAAATAACTGTTTGTTTGTTTTTTATTCTGAACTACATTGACGTTTGGCTGTTTCTTCTTATTGAGATGAGGATTTTTCTTTTTATTTCCATATGGAACTGACTGTGGAATTGATTGTGTATTTATAGGATTCTGTTGTGTCTTACGCGAGTAGCACTGACTATATGAATGAGTCGAACTATTATGTAATGAACAGAATCTCGTTCTGCAGTCCGCAATCAGGTGACCTTGACGTTTGCCATTATAACACGTTATTCCTGCAACTTGACTATTATTAACTACGTTTACTTGTTGTGGCTTTGTTTAATTTTTTGCAAAAACTTGTGTAAACACGGGATCAAGATCAGGACACTTAGACATATGTTTCTTTATCTGTTTATATACATCCAATTCCGTACTTGCTGGCGTTAACTTTTTATCAAAACACCGCACTAAAGCTTCAGGCAACATAAGTGTCATGCAAGTTAGATATATTAATCGTAAAAAATCTTTCATGGAGATGTTATCTCTAGTAACCCAAATGGAACTACCTAAAATATCTTGAGACTCGTTAAGCCTATCGGCTATGAGAGCTGCTCTCTCAATAACATTAAGCCGAGTCATAGTGGCTTGATTAAGTGTATTTCTTAATGTTAAAACTACATCTAAGGCTTCCTCACCTCCATAAACTGCACGTAGCCTAACTTTGAAATCATCCCAGGTAACTGCCTCTTGAAATGAAACTTCCCATAAGTACACACTCGCATCTCCTTTAGAAAAGTCTATAAAACTTTTAGCTTCTTGTAATTGTACAAATGGGTCTATAATCTGTTTAGCATTTAAATGGGCATCGACGGATGAAATCCATGACTTCACATTCTGAGGTAAGACCCCATTAACCCAACCTTGAAAAGGAAGGATTGCAGAGCGAGCATTTACTAGTGTCACAATGGGAGGGGGGTTACCATGTCCTGGGGTTGGGTTACTTGGTCCAGGGGTGGGGCTCACAGGGGGCGTCATGTTTACTGTATTTCTTTTTCTATCTCTACGACTCCTTGCAATCCTATCAAAATATCTATATGAATACAGATGTCCACTGTGTAAACGCATAAGCACTAAATGATAAAGATTATAACAAAATCCCCCAAAACAATGATACAAATACAAAGATATTTCCCGAGAACTTCTGAAAGAAAACGGAATTAGCACAGAGAGAGAAAAAAATTCTAGACGAGAATTCGAAGTTGAATACAGTTTCCTTGAATGAAAGAAAATTAAAGATTAGCAAACAACTCACCCCAGCAATAATGGACGATTGACTCGTGATAACTACACTTCACTGTCTAAAACTGAAATGAATAAAGAAAGTGTACTTAGCTTCGGTTTATATGGGCGTAGGGTGATGTCATTTCCTCTCTCTCTCACTGGATTGTTTCTTCTTATTGATGTTTGGGTGAATGTTTTCGGTCCTTGGTTTTCTTAGGATGTTGATTGAAGATCCAGTTCCTCAGTTTGTATAACATTTATTTGTTGGTATTAAATGTTTTCATTTCTTCGGTGGACTATGATACTTTGTCAAAATTGTAGATTCATTACTGTTGATTTCTTGAAGATCTTTCTCTGGTTCTTAGAGTTTTATTCGCTAGTTCTTGAAGACCTTTCTCTGGTTCTTAGAGTTTTATTCGCTGGTTCTTGAAGATCTTTCTCTGGTTCTTAGAGTTTTATTTGCTGGTTCTTGAAGATCTTTCTCTGGTTCTTAGAGTTTTACCGCTGCCACCATTTATTGGTGTGCTACTGTTACTAACACACATTTTGGTTCCCTTCAAATGTCATCTTCAATGTGTTGTAGATTAGATTTGGTATGTTACATCTTCAAGTAAAGTCTAGGTAAGTTAACTTTAAAATAGTTTATTCTTTAAAAACAGTATTAACATCTCCATCACAGGAGTATAGATGGTTTGGTCGGATGACCATTCCGTATGACATCTCAATAAGAACTACCACAAATATCCATATTCACGTTAAAGTTTACTTAGTTATCTCAGCACTTAATGGATTATAGTAAACACAACATTAATACTGGAAGGTACTTAGTTCCGTTCTCATAGACAACTCTTTCTCACGGCTGGGTTGTGTTTACTCTTCATGAAAAATGTTACATTGCAGAGGTTTGGCATTCGCATCCTGTCTATGATATGACTATGGCATTTCTCACACTTCTCCTATTTCCACAGTGACCTGTAGGTCATGCATTTTAAACAAGTAATATCTATATATTACATATGCACCCCTCAAGTGGAAAACCAAAAAATGTCCTATATCAACTACTGCAGTTCTCGCTTTTCCCGAGCCACATGCTCCTCTCCTTCTCTCCACCGATGCCAGTGATGTCGCTGGTGGGGTAGCACTCAGGCAAGTGGTTTTCAGTAGAAAACTGTCCTAGGCAGAATCTGGCTACTCTACCTTCAACCACTAATTTCTGTCAGTGCTCTTGGCTGTCTGTCACTTTCTCCACTACATCCTTTGTCATTCGCATGGACCATATACCTCTGGTGCACGTCTCCACTCGACAGTCCGATACCTGGCGGCTCGTCAACACCGACATCTCTACACCGCAGCTGAATATAATTATACCCTTCAACACTTCCCTGGGAAAAAGGAATCTCGTTGCTGATCCCCTGCCAAGAAAAACATTGACCGCCATTCACCTGGGATTGGATACAACACCTTGGCAGAAGCCCAGTGAAAAGATATATAGCAACAAGCATATAGGAAATCCTGCACATCCCTCTGTTGGGAGGACGTCCGTGTCTATGACTCCAATGCCACCTTTATCTGTAACAGCCTATGGCAAGATCCAACGGCAACATGGATCAGGCTGTAAGTTGTTGCAGATGAGATATTGTAGCTATATGGGATACAGTTTTAGAACTGGTCAGAGACTGGGTAATCCAGAATTCTCTAATATCAGGAATCATGCGTCCATATGCAAATTAGAGGCAAATAAAAAACATTTTTCAATTATTGGTGGAAGAAACCATAGTGATTTTCTAATTACCCTTGAGTCATTATATATCAAACGTCTGGTTCCATCGTTGAAATCTAACACCTCCTCTTCTCGTCTTTAATCAGCATAATTGAAGTCTTGGGAAGGTTTATTAGATTCTTCATTCATTCTTCACCTTCTCCCTTGGATGGTTTAGTGAATACTGGATCTCTTCTGTTTTTTTCTTTTTTTACCATATTCTTTTTTAAATTCAATAATCTTTAAAGCATTTTCATGTTTTTTTTATTTTATTTTGAAAATTACCGTGTAAATTTTAAAAATATTATATATATAATTTTTATAGACTGAGGATGAAGATGGTAATGTTCGAAACGTTTCAAAAATATATTATAGCCTATTATTGATGTTTTATGAACCGTGTTACACCATACAGTATCTTCACCTGTAATCCTTATATATATATATATATATATATATATATATATATATATATATATATATATATATATATATATATATATATATATATATATATATATGTATGTAAATATATATATATATATATATATATATATATATATATATATATATATATATATATATATATAATATATACATATATACATATATATATATATATATATATATATATATATATATATATATATATATATATATATATATATATATATATATATATATATATATATATATATATATATATATATATATATATATGTATATATATATATATATATATATATATATATATATATGATATAATATAATTTATATATACATATATATATAGATATATATATGATATATATATATATATATATATATATATATATATATATATATATATATATATATATATATATATATATATATATATATATATATATGTATATATATATATATATATATATATATATATATATATATATATATATATATATATATATATATATATATATATATATATATATATATATACATTATGTATATATGTGTGTGTTATTCATCAAGGTAAATGAACTCAATATTCATGAGTATTCCACAAAAACCCATGTCCCAGCATCTTTTGCAATGGTTGCATTTTGGTAACGAAGGGAGTTTACAGTTGCCGGTGAGCGCTTGAGTTGACAAGTCCCTCACCTGAGTGGGTAGTTTTGTATAGTGTACTTACAAATGAGCCTTTTGTAATAAATGAAGAAAACACATATTCCGACGTCTCATTATCCGTTGACATGGGTCATATTGGTGTCAGGTGTAAAAAATACATCTGTTTGAGTATGTTGTGAGTGAAGTTGTTCATTGAGCCAGTGAAATAAAAGTTCAAGATGCCTAGATACACAAGGACTAACATGGCAGACGCTGCTGCTGCAGGAAAGGAGAACGAAGGAGCAGTGGAATATAGCACTGCCGATGAAGAATATAGACAGGACATTTGAACGCAAGAATTGGAAAATAAGCTAGATAACTCGCAACAGTAAATAAACAGACTGTTGGTGGAACAAGAACAGGAGCCACGCGCAACTACAAGATATCCAATGTACATGAAGGAAGTTCAAACTCACACAAGTGAAAGTACACATACACAACCGAGTGGAGATACGCAAATCGTAGTTCGAATGTTGCCAGAACTTCTGGCAAGTGTTAGGCCTTTCGATGATCAACGGCCTAAAGAAGGGTTTCAATCGAATGAGGTGTTTTTGAGAGGCTTTGAAGTAGCCACATATGGGTAGTCAGAAAGAGAAAAATCGATTCAAGTAACTAGATTGCTGAAAGATGCTCCGGCAATGGAGGTAATGTGTTGGCCACAATAAAGTTTAAAAAGTTATACTGAAATAAAACGACGTTTAATTGAGAAGTATGGCTTGCCTGATACGAGAGAGGGGGACCTAAAAGAAAATTACAAAGCCGAAAAACAGGAAGGTGAATCCGTTCTTAGTTTTGCAACTCGCATTTTTGGGGATTGCGATTCGTTTGCTACCTGGAGTGCCAATCTCCCAGAAGGTGATAAAAAGGCAATTGCCCGTAAACATATTCGCAGATTAGTAAGCCCGTATTTATTTGGTTACTTGTTCGATGACAATCGGTCGTTAGCAGACATAGTGAGTGTGATACAAAACATTTTGGACTTTTTGCCAGAAGAAAAAAGAACTCGGAATAACGAGCCGATTCCGAGAAGTTTGTAGCCATGAGAGGAAGTCGACCCCCGAAGAGTGGTAAGGGGGAATGCAGTCAGCAGATTAGTAGAGTCTTCAGATTTTGGCACTGTGGGGGAGAGGGGCACTGACGAGTGGAGTGCCCCACCCGAAGATCCTCTCGCTGTTACACTTCTCAGGCCTACGGTCATCAATCTCGAGAGTGCCCAGCAAAAAACGGGCTGTGGCACACGCATACCTCTCCCCACTCAACGTCCGAGTAAAAGGAAACAGAGAAGGGAGGAGACGAGGGAGTTCGTACCCCACCACCACCCTGCATGACATCACAAGCAGTAGCCGAGGAAGTAGTGACGACAGACGTGACAGAGCAGGCACTGGGACCTCCATCGTTATCCACGACCTCACCCCCGAAGCACTAGGTAGAGGACCAGGGGGCACCGTCATGGCAGCTGAGGTCATTGGCCCGTGTCCCATATCTCGTAATGGCCGTCTAGGAATGTTAGCAGTTAGGATCAACCTATAAGATAAATCCATCCACGGGAGCCAGTGTTTCATTGATTAAAAAAAAAAATTCTCCGCAAATCACTACAGCCAGCGGGATCCATTGTTCTTGACACGCCAGGAGGAAATAAACTACACATAAACCCTACAACAAATGTCAAATTCAAGGTGGGGGTCTGTGAAATTTGCACATGATTTTTTTTGTCTTGCCCACCTTGGGAATTCCAGGAATTTAGGCTGTCTTAAGAATAGATTTTATCTCTAATAATCAAATTTATTTTTGGGGGGAAAAGATACAAAAACAGTAAAAGCAGGAGGGTACATTTTGCCGATAGAAAGTCATGAGACAGTAAGTGCATGAGTTAGCTCGGAGAGACATTCAAGTAGGGTAACAGCTGTACCTAAGAGAGAAGTGTTGTCCCCCCAAACCCTTAGGAGCATATATGTAACCACATGTCGCCCTTTTGCGGAAGGAACCAAGGTAGTTGTTAAACCCCATGACAATTGGGCCCATATGATATTACAGGGCTTGACAGAAATTAAAGAGAACAGACCTGATATAACGATAGTTTATTTGTCAAATAAAAGAGTTGTTTTAGGAAGTGATTCTGTGTGTGAAATTGCTTATAATGGGATGTTGGGAGCCACAACTCCAGCCCGCACAGACAAACTCACTCAGAATTTGATTATGCAAGCGCAAAAATTATGTCCGTCAGAATATCAGCCTGTATTTAGAGACATTGTCAATAATTATTCCGATGTAATTGGAATTGGAGATGAGCCACCTGAGAGGATTGATCGATTTTCCTTTAGTATTGAAACTGGGCAGGCAGAGCCGATCATGTCAAGGCCTTATAAGGTACCCATTCATTTCCAGGGATAGATAGAAAGGGAAATTAATAAATTAAGGAAACAAGGGATAATCGAGGAGAGCAAATCCCCCTGGGCTTCTCCAATTGTAGCTGTTAGGAAAAAGGATGGCTTGGTAAGATTGTGTGTTGATTATAGGAAATTCAATGCAGTTACTAAGGATAATGCATTTCCATTGCCCTCGATCGAAAAAAATACTTGTGAAAGTACGGGATAGCAAATATTTTACAACTGTTGATTTGAAATCTGGATACTATCAAATACCCATTCAGGAAGACAGTAAATGTAAAACGGCATTTATAGCTAACGATCAATTATTTAAGTTTAATTTTCTTCCCTCCGGTACTAAAAATGCTCCAAGTCATTTTTCTAGAGTAATGATGGTGGTTTTGTCGCCCTTAATTGGCCATAATGTTCTTCTTTATTTAAATGATATCATAATTACAGGGAAAACGGCCAAAGAACATTATAATAATATTTGTAAAGTTTTAGGAGCATTGCGGCATAATGTTATGAAAATTAATTTTTCTGTAAACAGGTCGAATTTTTAGGTCACATAACAACCCCAGAAGGTATCCAACTCTGCCCCAGTAAAGTAACGGCTATTAGAGATTTTCCAAGGCCACATAACTCTAAGTAAGTAGCTGGATTCCTAGGGCTTGCTGGTTATTACCGTAAAATCATAAGAGGTTTTGGAGATTTAGCGAGAACCTTAGATGCTTTAAAGAAACAAAAAGTAATAAATTGAGGAGGGGAAGAAGAAAGGGCCTTTAACCATTTGAAAGCTGCCTTAACTAACAATGAATTACTCGCATATCTTAGATTTGATCGCCCGTTTTTATTGACAACAGATGCGAGTATCGTAGCTATTGGTGGCGTGGTTTTTCAACGAGATGATAAAGGCAGAGAGCGACCCATTTGTTTCGCTTCCCGGGCGGTAAATGGGGCAGAAAGCAATTATAGTACATTCGATTGAAAGGCTTTGGTTATCCTTTGTGTTCTAGAGAGGTATTGGTTCTTTTTATTAGATCAATCGATTGAGTTACAAAGTGGTCATTGCCCCCTTACGTGATTTGTATTACAAAAATGATTTGACCTCTCGACAAGCGAGATGGATTGAGAGATTGTTAGAGTTTGATATACAGGGTTTCCACCACATAGAAGGTAAAGCTAACAAGGTAGCTGAAGCTCTCTCTAAAGGTGTAGTAATAGGAGTAACAACTAGGGCACAAAAGACGAATGAAGAACGTAACCAACATATGGAAGACCCCCATCAAAATAGAAAGAATAGAGAACGTGATGAAAATTCTCCCGATGAGCATTTAGAAAACCGAGTGAGAGAGAGAGAGGAGAGAGAGAGAGAGAGATACAAACGGCAAATGGGAATATATGTGGGTAACCGAGGACATGACTAGGGGTGTCCAGAATGAGTGCCCTGATGATGCACGTTTGATTGACTTGGGAGGTTGGGACATAAAAGAAAGCCAAGAGGGACAGAAAAAAGAGGAATGGATGGAAAGAGTACAAGCAGTGATTAAAGGGGAATCAGAGAGTTTTCCGTCATTTCTGAATGTGCCTCGTGAGAAATTTTTTATTGAAAATGATGTCTTATATTGTGCTTACAAGAAGAGGGGAAGGGAATTTTGTGCAAGGGTAGTTCTTCCTCCCACTTTAATTAAATGAGCCATCCACATTATACATGCAAGTCCGTATGCAGGGCATATAGGGATTGATAAAACATCAAGGAGAGGACGAGAATCCTTCTTTTGGTTAGAAATGAAAAAGTCTATAAAGAATTATATAAATGTTTGTCATGCTTTTAAATGTTTCAAAGAACACAAAAACACTGTAACGGAAGCCAGAAAATTGCCTGTGGTTCCTATTGAATTTTATAACATATGGATGTAGTAAGACCATTTCCTACTGGGTTAACACAACATAAGTATGTATGTGTATTTGTGGATGCATTTACTCGGTACACTTATACTTACGCAATGTTGGATAAATCGGCAAATTCATTAGCCCAGGCGCTTTGCTCTTTCATTACTAGGTTTAGTTGCCCGAAAATTTTGATTAGTGATAATGGTCTTGAGTTTATAAATAAGGTGGTGAAATCGGTCACGGACTTGATGGAAATTTAACACTTTTCAGTGACCGCATAGAGGCCTTCAGAATATGGATTAGTGGAATCGCCTAATAGGGAAGTAGTGGGATTTTCACGTTACTTAGTGGCTGGTGACCCCCTTCATTGGCACGCCATGCTTCATACAGCTGAGCTAGCTTTGAACATTGCATATAATGCTTCGCTCAGGGACACGCCTTTCTTTTTAGTGTATGGACAGGATCCTGTGTTACCATATACGGTACTCATTAATTCGCAACAATTGCCAAATTATTCAACTGAGCAATACCATATATATTTATTGAATCTATTGAGTAATGAACACAACTGAAAGGTTTCTGAAAAAAGCTAATGAAAATCACAGCTCAAAGTATGATGGTCGGTTCAAAACCGCACCGGTAAAAGTATTTGTTGGCGATTGTGTGTATTTGAAACAATTACAACATAGGAAACACAAACTAGAGACAGCGTATTTGGGTCCGTATCGAGTAAAGATGGTTAAGTCTAACACAGTTGTGTTACAAAGCATTGTTAATGACCCAGTGTCTGAACATCATCAGGCACACATACATGTGGTACCTAAAGATGTAGTTTTCAAAAGTGTTCCTCCTTACCCCTTTCCTTTGCTGTTATTATTTGAACAGAACTCATTTCTTCTTTTGACGTGTTTTAGATAAACTCGATGATAACAATGTGTTCTTTTATGTTGATGGTAAATTTATGCATAAAATATTGTGGTAATTTTGCTGAGTGTGGAAATACGTATAACATTGCCGAGTGAACCTAAAAATAATCAGAGGTTAAATAGGTCAAGTGAGTTCCGTCAGGCGGATGCTGTATTATTCATGTATATATATATATATATATGATTCCTGGTTGCTGGGGCCGGGGCAGCTTACGAATGGCAAGTGGCTGCGGGATTAAAGTTCAGCCTTGAGGACAGGCAGTGTTAGAAAATGTGTAGATGTGAATACCCTATACTTGTTATAAGGGAAGGGCGGGAAGATGAAAGATTTTCTCGGGAAAATGGCTAGTGGCCACCGGTTGAAAGTTGCAAGTGCAAGTGTTGTAGTGATAATAAATGGTGAAACGGTGGTAGCGAGTTGTGTTGTGAAATTGTTTCCGTGAACCCGGACAAGTAAAATCGAGGGATGAAGGAATATCTATTTATACCCCTGTCCCGCCCAAGAAACCTGTATTGCATGCAACCAGAGGGAGGTTATTGATGAGGTTATGTAGATCTGATGTTATGATTTTTTTCACTTTGGATATTCTGTTTTTTGGTTGCAGAGGTCTAAAGTAGAAATTGTGTTGTGTACATTTTTACATGTAATATTTCGTTTTTCAATTTTGTTGTTGTAGATATGTTATTTTTTTGGGTGATTTCTATATATGTATCTTATGTTGCATTTCTGTTTAGTACATGCCATGACTATTCGGGGTTGGAGTGTACTCTATATATCATAGACTAGTGAGGGTGATTGCGCACCTCCTCCCGCAGTGAGGAGCTTGTGGGGGGGGGGGGAGTAATGTCCTAATACATGTATATATGTGTGTGCTATTCGTCAAGGTAAATGAACTTATTATTCATGAGTATTCCACAAAAACCCATGTCTCAGCATGTTTTGCAATGGTTGCATTTTGGTAACGAACTTAACGAAGGGAGTTTTCAGTTGTCGGTGAGCACTCGAGGTAACAAGTCCTTCACCTGAGAGCGTAGTTGTGTATAGGGTACTTACGAAGGAACCTTTTGTAATAAATAAAGAAAACCCATATTCCAACGTCTCATTATCTGTTAACATGGGACATATATATATATATATATATATATATATATATATATATATATATATATATATATATATGTATATATATATATATATATATATATATATATATATATATATATGTGTGTGTGTGTGTGTGTGTGTGTGTGTATTGGTATACATAGAAATATGAATATATATAAATAAACGTATATTTGCAGGCGTACTTAGGACAGAGTAAGTGTTTCTTCAGGACATGAGACCGAAATTTTGGCAAGCAGAATGATATTTTGAAAAGAATAATGTTACATTTTCCCAAAAGGAAAGTATTCAGTCAGGTGGTCTTACCTGTATTAGCTTTTACATCAGACACTTGTAGCCTTACCTTTTTAGTGAGGCAGATTTGCACCGACTCGCAAGGGTGTTTTTCAGCACGGAAAAGTTTCCTGCTCGCTGAATGGTTGGACAAGATATTTCTAACCAATCAGATAGCAGGAACTTTTCCGAGCTAAAAGTGCACCGCTGCGAGTCAGTTCAAATGCGTCTCATAAAAAAAAATCAGTACAGTTACAATTCAAGGAGCTATGGATAAATCAATAATGGGAATAACACCAACAAAGAGAAAAAAAGAGCAACACTGATGAGAGAGGAAGCTTAAGCAAAGCATGCTCTAACAACATGCAAAAAAAAAAAAAAAAAAAAAAAAAGGAATGGACTTGGGCAAGACGTATGAGGAGAATAATAGGTAATAGGGATGAAAAAATAATAGAGATTACAAACAAAGCAGAGAAATTAAGAGAAGTCTATGGAATGACGAGCTAAGAAAATTTGCAGATATAGACTGATATAGAAAGACCTTAATTAGAAAGGAAAGGAAGGAGAGGTCTGAGGTCTTTGTCCTGTAGTCGACTAGCTACAGTTGATGATTATATATATATATATATATATATATATATATATATATATATATATATATATATATATATATATATATATATATATAGTGTATATATATATGTATATATATACTGTATATATATATATATATATATATATATATATATATATATATATATATATATATATATATATATATATATATATATATATATATATATATATATATATATATATATGTATATATATATATATGTATATATATATATATATATATATATATATATATATATATATATATATATATATATATATATATATATATTTATATATATAGAAATACATATGCACATATACTATATATTTATAATATACTCACTGAATTACCAGTTGGACCCCTCCGTTTATTTTAGACTTCGTTAAGGTAAGTGATTAGCAAATAGGTTTCTCTTTACAAGATCAACATAGCTCATACTCTTAAACAGATTGCTATTTAATGAAAATTTACGAAGCAGAAAAAAAAATAATTTTCCTTTGGTGATATAATACTTTTAATAAGACTAACAATATTGCAAAGTAGCAATTATATTACTGATAAAGAAAGTCTAAAGGAAAGTCATGCATATGTAATACTGTATATGGGTCTGGGTCACAATTCGACTGCAATAAGGTCGACAACCACAAATCTCGATACGCCAGGTAACTGACATGCTCAAAATCCCGTCAGCCATAATCCAGACAATTTTTCTTCTTCCTGCAGGTAACCTGAAAGAAAATTTCGTCTCAAATCTGAAGATTTCGGACATTTTACCTGGAAAAGTCCTGAAACAGAAGATGGATTGAGATCTTAAAGGTGGGAGGGTTCCGGATGTTATTAACCAGGATATTCTTTCCCTTTTGGTTATTTTTTTTTCCAGATGGTCAATGAAAAGTAAATTTTAACCTTGGAAGATTTATGATCCCATGTCACTCAGAACCATATAGTATGAGTGTGTGTGTGTGTGTTACTGGACCGTATAATGCCTAACCTATAATACAACGGTTCAAAAGTTTTGATTTATACAGAGAGAGAGAGAGAGAGAGAGAGAGAGAGAGAGAGAGAGAGAGAGAGAGAGAGAGAGAGAGAGAGAGAGAGAGAGAGAGAGAGCTTATTATGGAGGAAGAATACCGTACTTACAACTTGAAAGTGATTGCAAATGATTCCAGTATACTAAGAACTAAAAATATGTAATTAGGAAGTGACTAGAAAGAATTAAAAGGTTAAGATTTGGATGAAACCTCTTTTCGGAGAAGAACAATATTAGTCTAACGTGATGAGTGAACATGGAAATCAAAACGTTTAACATTATCTTTGCTGAAAAGCGCTTAATAATCTCAATAATTCAATAAATTTCTTGATTTTTTTTTTTTTAGTAATTTTTAGCATAAAAAGGTAAATACTTTTACTTATAAAATGTCATCTGATGTCTTCATTTAGTTATGGACATATTTATATTGAATATACTCATTAAAACCGTTGTTTTGCTGTTGTCACTACCACTTTTGATATTAGTTTTCATTATTATTATTATTATTATTATTATTATTATTATTATTATTATTATTATTACTATTATTATTATTATCATTATTATTATTATTATTATTATTATTTAGATTTGAGTATTTGTCAATTGAATTGTATAAATGCCTTGATGAACTTGTAATAAGGAACTCGGGTGAGAGTAGTTAGTAGTGAATTACCAAGGTCCTTTCCGTGTGAAAATTTAGGTCAATAGATTATTTGAATTTTGAATACTACTTAAAAAATTAAATGATTATTTCCTTTTCCTACTTCTTTCTCTCTCTCTCTCTCTCTCTCTCTCTCTCTCTCTCTCTCTCTCTCTCTCTCTCTCTCTCTCTCTCTCTCTCTCTCAAGGGAATTGAAAAAGATTGTATTTCTCTCTATCACTCTGACTCCCACCAAACCTTCAGATATAGTGTAGATATTGAAATACGGGATATTTGCCGTGGGTACGATCAAAGCAACCCAAAGTCGACCATAGCTGGGCCCGGTGACGTCATTCATCTAATGGGGCTTACTTCAAGAAAACAAATTGTTGGGACTATGGCTGACAGGATTTTGGGTATGTTGCTAACCTGGTGTATCGGTTGACTGCCTGTCGGGTTTATGGGTTTCATGATTCCATCCTTCTCCCATATATATATATATATATATATATACATATATATATATATATATATATATATATATATATATATATATATATATATATATATATATATATATATATATATATATATATATATATATATATATATATATATATATATACATACATATATATATATATATATATATATATATATATATATATATATATATATATATATATATATATATATATATATATATATACAGTACCCGTCATAAAGAATTGCCGAATTTAAAATGGGCAAATCATTTTGATGCAAATCGGTCGACCCCGTAATTACGGGTAAAAAATCGCCTGGGACAAATTGACTAATTGGCTACTCAAGTAGAGCTTCCGTCGCTACGTGCTTGCTACCAGACTTCAGGCAGTGCTCTCTGTGGTCTTGCCAGGTGCGGTTGTGTGTTCTTGCCTGTCGCAGCAGGTCCCCTTTTACTGTCGCATTTTTCTGTGTTCAGTGTTTCTGTTCGTGATTGTGATATGTCTACAGGGTATACCTCCATTGAAAATCGTGCTCGAGTGATACAGCTTCACGAGGAAGGATTGAAAACAGGTGTGATTAGTGCGAAAACCGGTGTAAAGCCTCGAACGATCCGGAACATTCTGAAAAAATACCGCGAGCTTGGAAGCAAGGAGGTACCGAAGGCAGACACGAGTCCCGGTAGGCCGAAGATTATTTATTAGCCCGAGGGGTTTAAGGGTCCTTGCTAGGGATAACGAAACCAATCCCACCCTTACAGCCCGTCAGCTTAAGGCTGAAAATCCAGACGCTGTTGCTGGTGCGTCTGTAAGAACTGTTCAGCGGCGCTTACAAAAAGACCTCAATTACTCGAAAGTTAAGGCGCGAAGGAAGCCACTTATAACCGCCAAACAAAAGAGGGATCGGCTTGCTTTTGCTAAATCCCATAAAGATTAGGACCTCGAAAGGTGGAGGAAAGTCTTGTGGAGCGACGAGGCATCTTTCTTTGTGGGGGACACAAAGGGAAAGAGTGTTTGGCGCAAGCCAACATCCGATCCACTCGACCCTAAGTACCTCGCCACGAGTGTTAAGTTCCCTGCGTATGTTATGGTCTGGGGTTGTTTTGGGTATGGAGGCAAGGGATCTTTAGTGTTTTTGCCTAAGAATGAGTCGGTGAATAAAGATTCTTATTATACCTTGCTAAACGAACATTTAGAAGACTCGTTTGAGAAAAGTAATACGTGTGTGTTTCAGCAAGATGGCGCCCCTGCTCATACCGCTAAGCAGAACATAAATTGGTTAAAAGATTGCGGAATTGAGTTTATTAGTGACTGGCCCGGGAAATCTCCAGACATTTCCCCCATTGAGAATTTATGGGCCATCATTAAAAGACAATTACAGGACGTAAATACGTCGTCCATTGAGAAATTGACCGCGGAGCTACAGCGCGCTTGGGACAACCTGGACCCATCCCTCCTACAGTCATTAGCAGATTCCCTCTCCAAGAGATTAAAGGAGGTGCGGAAACGTCGTGGCATGCCCATCAAGTACTAGGGCAGGGGTTGGTGAGTGTTAACCATTAATTCCAATGTATTTACTTTATTAGTTGTTTTTTCCTGAATATTTTCCCGTGCGTAAACTGTTTTTTTCCCCTGAAATCTCCTACGCGGCAAATCTCTATGACGGGCACTGTATATATATATGTATATATATATACATATATATTTACATATATGTATATATATATATATATATATATATATATATATATATATATATATATATATATATATATATATATATATATATATGTATGTATATATATATATATATATATATATATATATATATATATATATATATATATATATATATATATATATATATATATATATATAGACATTCTCTCTCTCTCTCTCTCTCTCTCTCTCTTTATATATATATATATATATATATATATATATATATATATATATATATATATATATATATATATTTATATATATGTATATATATATATATATATATATATATATATATATATATATATATATATATATATATATATATATATATCTATTTATCTATATATATATATATATATATATATATATATATATATATATATATATATATATATATATATATATATATAATCTTACCAAACTGGTCTAGCATAGGAGTAAATATTTTATTCCCGTATATCATTTTTGTATTTAAGAGATGTATAGCTAGCTTGTAAGGTGAGCTTCACTAACGTAGGTTTAAGTAAATGTATATAGATTATATAAGTCTGTCGTCATTCATTTAATTTTACTTTTCTTTCAATTCAGTATACGTAAATTTACGTTATTTTTAAGAATAACTTATTATTTCATGTAATTAGGTTACAAAGTCTTATGTAACTTGTTTAGGTATGCTGTATCACACACACGAGGGATGAGCACCAGGGATTATGTCATTTTCATGTTTCCACGTGGTTAGAAAATAATCTTACCAAGCTGGTCCAGCATAGGAGTAAATATTTTATTCCTGTATATCATTTTTGTATTTAAGAGATGTATAGCTAGCTTGTAAGGTGAGCTTCACTAACGTAGGTTTAAGTAAATGTATATAGATTATATAAGTCTGTCGTCATTCATTTAATTTTACTTTTCTTTCAATTCAGTATACGTAAATTTACGTTATTTTTAAGAATAACTTATTATTTCATGTAATTAGGTTACGAAGTCTTATGTAACTTGTTTAGGTATGCTGTATCACACACACGAGGGATGAGCACCAGGGATTATGTCATTTTCATGTTTCCACGTGGTTAGAAAGTGCATGAAAATTCTCGCACTAGATTTACTCTTTCTTTTAAAATCATGAGAGGTAGGTGGGCGGAGTTAGCTGGAAGAGAGTTGCCTCGTAAGTAAAGTTAGTACCCCTTCTTCAATTTACTACATTGACAACCTTACGCTGCTAGAGCCATGTCCCTCACACTACGAAAATGCTCTAATAAAATTTTCTAGATGAATTAAGTCAATATATATAGCCTATAGGAATGCATAAGCAGCAGAAGAGATCCAGCCTATTCCTTTATAAGAGCCAACGTCAGCCAGCTACCTCTCCTCTCAAGTGCGAATAGTGTTTTAATGTCTAAGGTGATTTGTGATTTCTATCCAACATATATTGTGTATAGTGTGTTCAAACTTTGATGAAACTATTGAATGTTGATTCGAGTGTAGTGTGTTGATGTAAGTATAGTTTAACATAGATTTTTGTATCTGGCCCTGTGAGATTAGGTTAAACAGTAAAGTGTATTTATTTTGCTTAACAGTTCTGAAACCTCGCGTCAACCAAAAGAC
>NC_090735.1:73685864-73693364 GCF_036898095.1 Palaemon carinicauda | reverse complement strand
GGAAGAAGCACCACGCGACAAATTGACTCATCCGCCTATGCCAACGAGAGAGAGAGAGAGAGAGAGAGAGAGAGAGAGAGAGAGAGAGAGAGAGAGAGAGAGAGAGATTTAATCTTTTTTTACACGAACTTCTTTTCCTTGATTTATCCGTACTTTGTCCCAGGAGGGGAAGAATGCTATATTTTAATATTTTTCAAGAATGCTGAATATAATTCTACTACTGTAACCGAGCCGTCAAAAAGGACGACTAAATATTTAGATAGATATGCATACACATGCACACGCACAGACACGCACACAGATTCAACCCTTCCCAACACCCCCAACACCTTTCCTAACAACATCGCGCCAGTTGTGGTTTCCGGGAGTACCTCTCTGGGTACCCCCTCTCATAAGGGTATGATTAATCCCTCTACCCCATTCCAAAAGGACGGAAAGAGACTCAGCCATATATATATATATATATATATATATATATATATATATATATATATATATATATATATATATATATATATATATATATATATATATATATATATATATATATATATATGGTTATGAACTTTAAACAACTATTTAAAAGAATTATAAGCAGCAAAAGAGACAGGCTCTTTTCTTTTTATGACCAGTAACACAAAGGTTAGAATTAAAGCCAAGGGGCAAGATCTCCAAACAGTGAAAACCACATTGAAAACACTCAAAGAAGATAACACAAAAATTACTTATCAAAACTTGAACATTTACAGTATTATAAACAAATAAATATTACGTTAAACCCACAAAAAAAAAAAAAATATATATATATATATATATATATATATATAAATATATATATATATATATATATATATATATATATATATACTATATATATAAATAAACTGATTAGGTTGTACAAAAAAGTTCACCTAAAAACATCCTCATTCATACAATAGAACCAAAGACAGTAATTAGGAGAAGGAAGGAAAACAACCTATTTCTAGAAAGCCCTGAAAATTTTCAAGTGGAAGAAAATAAAAGTGGGAAAGAACCTTAATCCTAGCTTATACAATTCAAAAAGTCTTCACATACATATATACTTGAATTCATTATAACGAATCGATATTGACTCAACATCAAAGGTGGTTGCACGAAATAAACTCTATAGAGGATAGCTCCAACCATTCAAAACAAACTGCTGTCGATCTACTGCTCTGGAATCACGAAGAGGTCTGCAGCCGGAGAAGACACTGAACCGCGTCAGTAATGTCAACAGTAAAAGACTCAGTTTATATCCTTACCAGCTATTTATAACAGAACCAAGCATTTTCACGACTCCGGAGGTTTCAAGACGATGGCAGGACCAGGATGCCCTCCCAGGGACAGCAGGAATGTCTCGAGGTGTAGAGACGAAAATGGTAGAGTATATCACACTGTCCACAGCACATAGGAAGAGAGCCCAATCAGGGCACAGGAGGCGTCTCAAAAACAATGCTGCAGCTTCCACAGTAACTTCTGAAATCAGGAGGAGGGCCCTTAAATGCAGCAAGGCCTTCAGAATGTAGATATCTCCGTGATATTCAAAATGTCCTTCAGGAATATGGTCAGAGAACCTCCAAGATAAGGAGCCGAATCCATACTCCCCTTCATCCTCAGGCAAGGAACAGCAAATCACCAAACAACCATCCAGGCGAATAATTACATGGAAAGAAAAAACAACTCATGGGCGAGGTACCACTTATATAATAACAACCTTCGGTGGGGGCGAGAAAAACCTTAACCAGTCTTTTTTTATTTTCATTTAGTGGCATAAAAAAAATATATTGAAAGCAACCAAATGAAATTTACTTTACAGGCCACGAATGAAAATTAACCAAATTACTACATCTCCTCACCAAAAGGAAAATAGGATAGTTTATTATTTGTTTTTTTAAAGGAAAGAATTCACGTTAATTTTTAAAACTTAAATTTAATCAAATCTGTTTATCTTAAAAGATCAAAGAAAAACTGATTGACTAAAGGCAAAATATATATCGGACCTGAAAAATAAGAACAATCGTTAACATTGAGACATTCTAGAAATGTTAACTACAATTAAGCAAATTACACCTTCTCGAAGAGTCTCGATAAAGTACCGGGAGCAACATTACTTTTGCCAGAGATGTGTTGGATATTAAAGTTATACTCCTGCAGAAAAAGACTCCAGCGTAAATTACGCTGATTCTTGTTTTTTAATTTACTTATGAAAATAAGCGGATTATGATCCATTAATACGTCTATTGGAGCTGGAGAGGACGACAGGTATACTTCAATGTGGAGGAGGGCTTCCTTCTCCACGGTCGAGTACTTCCTCTCCGCTGGTAATAGCTTCTCAGAGAAATATGCCACAGGATGAGTCGTTCCATCGGGAAGTCTTTGAAAAAGGACAGCACCTAAACCTACATCACTGGCATCCGTCGCTAAACAAAAAGGGAGAGAAAAGTCCGGTGAGCGTAATAATGGAAAAGTCATTAAAGAAGCTTTTAATTTGTCAAACAATTCCTGATACTGCTCATCCTAAATAAATGTTAAATCTTTCTTCAAAAGATTAGGTAATGGATGAGCAATATCGGAAAAGTTTTTCACAAACCGTCGGTAATAACTTATCATGCCCAAAAAACTTCTTACGCCCCTCCTATTTTGAGCTGCAGGAAAGTCAGAAATAGCTTCCACATTCGCTTTCTTAGGAGCTACCTTACCCAGGCCTATCTCGTGCCCAAGATAAACTACCATGGCCTGAGCAAAATCGCTCTTTCTTAAGTTAACTACCAAACCAACCTTTCTCAGAATCTCAAAGAGAGGTCTAATTCTCTTTAGATGTGTCTCCCAATCGTCGTTATAAATGATTAAGTCATCAATATATACTATACAGCCCTCTAAATCACAAGTAATAAAATTCATGAGTCTCTGAAAGGTGGCGGCTGCATTTTTCATACCAAATGGCATAACTTTGCATTCATAGAGTTCGTCACCTGTCACAAATGCAGAAATTTTCCTTGCCCTAGGAGAAGGACCGACCTGCCAGTAGCCCTTCAACAAATCAAATTTGCTAATGTATTTAGCAGATCCAACACAGTCGATACAATCTTCCACCCGAGGCAAAGGGAAACAATCTGTCTTTGTAAGAGAGTTAACCTTACGATAATCAAAGCAGAGTCTATGCTCGCCACCCTCCTTTTTAACCAGTATTACAGGAGAGCTCCAGGGACTACAACTGGGTTCTGCCAGCCCGTGGTCCAGCATATACTTGACTTCATCTTTAACGATGTCCCTTTTGAAAGGATTCAACCTATACAGACTTTGCTTGATAGGGCTTGCCTCCCCTACATCAACATCGTGTTCCAAAATGTTAGGTCGTCCTGGTACATCCTGGAATAAATCTTTATGATCATTAATTAACATTGTTAAGGATGCTGCTTTGTCCTTTTCCAGGTGCTGAAATTTAACATCAAGGTTATTAAGAATACTCGAATTGTTGGACAGACCATCAGGTCCCAGAGATAAGTTAATGTCTACCATAGGATCTACTTCTACCTCTACCAGTGACACTGGTTCTACATCTACCTCTACTTCTCTACTAACAAAAGTTTTTAACATATTAATGTGGCAAATTTGGGTTTTTCGATGTCTTTCAGGTGTCTCAATAAGGTAATTAACATTATTCAGTTTCTTGAGTACCTGAGAAACGAGCCTTGAGTGGATTTCCAGGCATGGGAAGCAGTACCAAGACTCTGTCTCGTGGATCAAAATGTCTCATCTGGGTACCAACGTCATAATTTGTTTTCATGGTAGCTTGAGCCTTTGTTAAATTTTCCCGGGCAAAGGTCCAAGCTCTATGCAGTTTCTCCTGTAAATTAGATACATAATCTAATACATTCATGTCTGGGGTCTCTCACGCCCAGTGTTCCCTCACAACATCCAATGGACCACGAACACAATGTCCAAATATAAGCTTAAAGGGAGAGAAACCCAAAGTCTCATTAGGCGTTGACCTGATTGCAAATAAAACATAAGGGATCTCTTTATCCCATTCACAACCTGTTTCCAAACAAAATTTTCTCAAGATAGATTTAAGAGTTTGGTGGAATCGCTCCACTTGGCCCTGACTTTCAGGGTGATAAGGGAAAGAAGTAGCATGGTCAATCCCAAACTCATGAATTTTTCGCTTAAAGTACCTACTTGTAAAGTTCGTACCACAGTCACTTTGAATAATTTTGGGAATACCAAATCTAGTAAAGAAGCCAACCAGTGCCTCGACAATTTTCTCCCCTCTAATACTCTGCAGCGGGAGAGCCTCAGGGAATCGTGACATCCTATCAACCATTGTCAAAATATATTCGTGTCCGCGGTAAAGGACCTACCACATCAATAATCACCTCCCTGAAAGGTTCCCTCACCGACGGAATAGGAATTAAAGGAGCTTTTGGAATTTTCTGATTTGGCTTACCCACGAGTTGACATACCTTACAAGATAATAAGTATCTCTTTACATCACGATGCATTCCAGGCCAGAAAAAATGTTCAGAGAGTTTCTGGAACGTCTTCCTGACCTCAAAATGTCCTGAAAGGTTATTCTCATGAGCTAAAATTAACAACTTAGAACGGTATCGTTCTGGAATTACCAATTGTTTCAGAACCTGTCTGATCAGCAGGTGCATTAACTGACCTACTGACTCTGTACACCAAACCGTCTTCTTTAAGAAAAACAGGTTTTGATAAATTATCAACATCAAAATCAAAATTAGAATCATCAAAATTAGAAAACTCATTTGCTTGGGCTTCTTTTGAAGCCTCAACATCCCATTCAACATCATTAAACAAAATATCTTTACTACTACTATTACTACAAATACTCGTCACCGTGTCAGTCGTCTGTTCATTAACATCATCAAAGTCTAAATTAATATCATCGAGATCAATCTCTTAAGCACGAGAACGAGTAATAACAGAGGTTGGTTCACATACAGAAACATCTAAATACCTATCACCCTCTATCTCTGTAACAGTCAAAATTGGGAAATAATTTGCCTCTTCATGCAACACCAAATCATTAGCAAATAACATGTCAATACTGGGAATAGGTAAACTGTCGACAACTGCCAGTTTTACCGTACTCTCATAATACTCAGTTTCTAGATACATCGTTTCGAGAGGATAAGAGGCAATAGTATCAGGAAATCCTCCAAGAACTACAAAATCAGTATTTGGAAATTTAAACTCACTAGATACAGACTTTTTTAAAATTAAAGATTGTGCTGCACCAGGGTCACGAAGAATCTTAACACTACGTCCTATTTGTTTGTCAACATCAGTGAAAATAGTTCCATTCCATATGCACCTAGCAAATATTAGTCACTTACTTTCGTTTGATCCCTCTTTCTTTGAAGATTTCTCAGCAGAAACAATATTAACAGCCTCTTTATTCCTTTCCAAGTAATTTCTCATAGCAAAACCAATTCGCTTTTATATGACCCTTCCTATTACACCAATAACAACTTAAACTATACTCGTGGGATTCTCTACGTCCCATACCACCGCCAGACCTACGACTATTCACGTAACTACGCGATACTACACTTCCATTTTTACAGCTATCTACGTTACGGTTAACATTTGCATTTTGATCAAAATCAGTAGACCTTTTCTGAAAGGGTTTCCCTGGCGAATATATCCATTACGAGGACAGAACTTTTTAGAAAAATCTTTTACCAGGTCTTGCCTATGTGCAAGGGAGTACTCATCAGAAGCAATTGCCACCTCCTGTAAAGAATCAATCTTCAACTCCTCCAAATGAATCTTTAGCTCCCTCGACACAGACCTCTTAAATTCTTCGGTCAAAATTAATTGCCAAAATTTTCCAAACGTGTCAACCTCCTTGGACATTAACCAGTCGTCCATGAACTGTTCTTTCTTTTGGGCGAATTCTACGAAAGTCATATCCAGATTCTTTTTGAAGTTCCTAAACTTTTGTCTGTATGCCTCCGTAACGAAATTGTAAGCTTTCAGAATTATCGCTTTCATAGAATCATAATCGGATGACAATCCTCATTAAGTGTATTATATACATGCTGGGACTTACCTTTTAAGCGACACTGGAATTCTTTCAAAAGAAATGAAGAATTCAGAGACGTCTTCCTCATTAAATTGAGGAACAAGTTTCAGGGCACTTAACTGGTTAAAACTATCCTTATCACTAAGATTGCTATCATTATCAGCTAGCATCTGCAATTTTAAACAATGGATTTCATGATCCCTTTTCTTTGCTCTTTCTTCAGCTTGTAGCCGAAGTGCTTTATACTCCAACTCTTTCATCCTAGACTGCTCCTTTAGAATATCCAATTTCAGTTGACTTACCTTACCATCATTCACATTATTTCCATTGCCGTTTCCCCATTTTCCTCAACAACTCTGGCACCTACCACCTTATTTTCACAATTTTCATCACCATAATCTGTTTCCTCATCACTGATGCTACCTACTATTTCTTTAAACATCCTAGCAGCTTTAATGACCTAAAATAGAAGCTGGCCTTTCTTAACCTCTGAAGGCAAACTTAAACCTAGAAATTCAGCTAATATCCATAACTGATCTCGTTTTAGATCGAACAGATTCCTCTCCCAGTCAGGGTCTGCTAAAAACTGGGCAGCAGCGGCCTCTACCTACTCAAAATAATGCATGATTACTAACTAGGTGGGGTGAACTGAAAATAATCTACCTAAGCCCATCCACTGACCTAAACACCTCTTTGAATGCACTTCGTGAATCACACTGTTGGATGATCCTGGCAAGGTCGCGAAAATATGTTATGAACTTTATACAACTATTTAAAAGAATTAAAAGCAGCAATAGAAACAGGCTCTTTACTTTTTATGACCAGTGCCACAAAGGTTAGAATTTAAAGCCAAGGGGCAAGATCTCCAAACAGTGAAAACCACATTGAAAACACTCAAAGACAATAACAAAAATTACTTATCAAAACTTGAATGTTTATTATAAACAAAAGAATATAACGTTCAACCCACAAAAAAAAAATATAAAAAAAAACTGATTAGGGTGTACAAAAAAAGTTCACCTAAAAACATCTTTACTCATACGATAGAACCAGAGACAGTAATTAGGAGGAGGAAGGAAAACAACCTATTTCTACAAAGCCCTGAAAATTTTTAAGTGGAAGAAAATAAAAGTGGGAAAGAACCTTAATCCTAGCTTATACAATTCAAAAAGTCTTCACATACATAAATACTTGAATTCGTTATAACGAATCGATATTGACTCAACTTCAAAGGTGGTTGCACGAAATAAACTCTATAGAGGATAGCTCCACCATTCAAAACAAACTGCTGTCGATCTACTGCTCTGGAATCACGAGGAGGTCTGAGCCGGAGAAGACACTGAACCGCGTCAGTAATGTCAACAGTAAAAGACTCAGTTTATATCCTTACCAGCTATTATAACAGAACCAAGCATTTTCACGACTCC
>NC_090735.1:73656669-73674169 GCF_036898095.1 Palaemon carinicauda | reverse complement strand
CCTCGATTTTACTTGTCCGGGTTCACGGAAACAATTTCACAACACAACTCGCTACCACCGTTTCACCATTTATTATCACTACAACACTTGCACTTGCAACTTTCAACCGGTGGCCACTAGCCATTTTCCCGAAGAAAATCTTTCATCTTCCCGCCCTTCCCTTATAACAAGTATAGGGTATTCACATCTACACATTTTCTAACACTGCCTGTCCTCAAGGCTGAACTTTAATCCCGCAGCCACTTGCCATTCGTAAGCTGCCCCGGCCCCAGCAACCAGGAATCATATATATATATATATATACATGAATAATACAGCATCCGCCTGACGGAACTCACTTGACCTATTTAACCTCTGATTATTTTTAGGTTCACTCGGCAATGTTATACGTATTTCCACACTCAGCAAAATTACCACAATATTTTATGCATAAATTTACCATCAACATAAAAGAACACATTGTTATCATCGAGTTTATCTAAAACACGTCAAAAGAAGAAATGAGTTCTGTTCAAATAATAACAGCAAAGGAAAGGGGTAAGGAGGAACACTTTTGAAAACTACATCTTTAGGTACCACATGTATGTGTGCCTGATGATGTTCAGACACTGGGTCATTAACAATGCTTTGTAACACAACTGTGTTAGACTTAACCATCTTTACTCGATACGGACCCAAATACGCTGTCTCTAGTTTGTGTTTCCTATGTTGTAATTGTTTCAAATACACACAATCGCCAACAAATACTTTTACCGGTGCGGTTTTGAACCGACCATCATACTTTGAGCTGTGATTTTCATTAGCTTTTTTCAGAAACCTTTCAGTTGTGTTCATTACTCAATAGATTCAATAAATATATATGGTATTGCTCAGTTGAATAATTTGGCAATTGTTGCGAATTAATGAGTACCGTATATGGTAACACAGGATCCTGTCCATACACTAAAAAGAAAGGCGTGTCCTGAGCGAAGCATTATATGCAATGTTCAAAGCTAGCTCAGCTGTATGAAGCATGGCGTGCCAATGAAGGGGGTCACCAGCCACTAAGTAACGTGAAAATCCCACTACTTCCCTATTAGGCGATTCACTAATCCATATTCTGAAGGCCTCTATGCGGTCACTGAAAAGTGTTAAATTTCCATCAAGTCCGTGACCGATTTCACCACCTTATTTATAAACTCAAGACCATTATCACTAATCAAAATTTTCGGGCAACTAAACCTAGTAATGAAAGAGCAAAGCGCCTGGGCTAATGAATTTGCCGATTTATCCAACATTGCGTAAGTATAAGTGTACCGAGTAAATGCATCCACAAATACACATACATACTTATGTTGTGTTAACCCAGTAGGAAATGGTCTTACTACATCCATATGTTATAAAATTCAATAGGAACCACAGGCAATTTTCTGGCTTCCGTTACAGTGTTTTTGTGTTCTTTGAAACATTTAAAAGCATGACAAACATTTATATAATTCTTTATAGACTTTTTCATTTCTAACCAAAAGAAGGATTCTCGTCCTCTCCTTGATGTTTTATCAATCCCTATATGCCCTGCATACGGACTTGCATGTATAATGTGGATGGCTCATTTAATTAAAGTGGGAGGAAGAACTACCCTTGCACAAAATTCCCTTCCCCTCTTCTTGTAAGCACAATATAAGACATCATTTTCAATAAAAAATTTCTCACGAGGCACATTCAGAAATGACGGAAAACTCTCTGATTCCCCTTTAATCACTGCTTGTACTCTTTCCATCCATTCCTCTTTTTTCTGTCCCTCTTGGCTTTCTTTTATGTCCCAACCTCCCAAGTCAATCAAACGTGCATCATCAGGGCACTCATTCTGGACACCCCTAGTCATGTCCTCGGTTACCCACATATATCCCATTTGCCGTTTGTATCTCTCTCTCTCTCTCTCCTCTCTCTCTCTCACTCGGTTTTCTAAATGCTCATCGGGAGAATTTTCATCACGTTCTCTATTCTTCTATTTTGATGGGGGTCTTCCATATGTTGGTTACGTTCTTCATTCGTCTTTTGTGCCCTAGTTGTTACTCCTATTACTACACCTTTAGAGAGAGCTTCAGCTACCTTGTTAGCTTTACCTTCTATGTGGTGGAAACCCTGTATATCAAACTCTAACAATCTCTCAATCCATCTCGCTTGTCGAGAGGTCAAATCATTTTTGTAATACAAATCACGTAAGGGGGCAATGACCACTTTGTAACTCAATCGATTGATCTAATAAAAAGAACCAATACCTCTCTAGAACACAAAGGATAACCAAAGCCTTTCAATCGAATGTACTATAATTGCTTTCTGCCCCATTTACCGCCCGGGAAGCGAAACAAATGGGTCGCTCTCTGCTCTTTATCATCTCGTTGAAAAACCACGCCACCAATAGCTACGATACTCGCATCTGTTGTCAATAAAAACGGGCGATCAAATCTAAGATATGCGAGTAATTCATTGTTAGTTAAGGCAGCTTTCAAATGGTTAAAGGCCCTTTCTTCTTCCCCTCCTCAATTTATTACTTTTTGTTTCTTTAAAGCATCTAAGGTTCTCGCTAAATCTCCAAAACCTCTTATGATTTTACGGTAATAACCAGCAAGCCCTAGGAATCCAGCTACTTACTTAGAGTTATGTGGCCTTGGAAAATCTCTAATAGCCGTTACTTTACTGGGGCAGAGTTGGATACCTTCTGGGGTTGTTATGTGACCTAAAAATTCGACCTGTTTACAGAAAAATTAATTTTCATAACATTATGCCGCAATGCTCCTAAAACTTTACAAATATTATTATAATGTTCTTTGGCGTTTTTCCCTGTAATTATGATATCATTTAAATAAAGAAGAACATTATGGCCAATTAAGGGCGACAAAACCACCATCATTACTCTAGAAAAAATGACTTGGAGCATTTTTAGTACCGGAGGGAAGAAAATTAAACTTAAATAATTGATCGTTAGCTATAAATGCCGTTTTACATTTACTGTCTTCCTGAATGGGTATTTGATAGTATCCAGATTTCAAATCAACAGTTGTAAAATATTGCTATCCCGTACTTTCACAAGTATTTTTTCGATCGAGGGCAATGGAAATGCATTATCCTTAGTAACTGCATTGAATTTCCTATAATCAACACACAATCTTACCAAGCCATCCTTTTTCCTAACAGCTACAATTGGAGAAGCCCAGGGGGATTTGCTCTCCTCGATTATCCCTTGTTTCCTTAATTTATTAATTTCCCTTTCTATCTATCCCTGGAAAATGAATGGGTACCTTATAAGGCCTTGACATGATCGGCTCTGCCTGCCCAGTTTCAATACTAAAGGAAAATCGATCATCCTCTCAGGTGGCTCATCTCCAATTCCAATTACATCGGAATAATTATTGACAATGTCTCTAAATACAGGCTGATATTCTGACGGACATAATTTTTGCGCTTGCATAATCAAATTCTGAGTGAGTTTGTCTGTGCGGGCTGGAGTTGTGGCTCCCAACATCCCATTATAAGCAATTTCACACACAGAATCACTTCCTAAAACAACTCTTTTATTTGACAAATAAACTATCGTTATATCAGGTCTGTTCTCTTAATTTCTGTCAAGCCCTGTAATATCATATGGGCCCAATTGTCATGGGGTTTAACCAACTACCTTGGTTCCTTCCGCAAAAGGGCGACATGTGGTTACATATATGCTCCTAAGGGTTTGGGGGGGACAACACTTCTCTCTTAGGTACAGCTGTTACCCTACTTGAATGTCTCTCCGAGCTAACTCATGCACTTACTGTCTCATGACTTTCTATCGGCAAAATGTACCCTCCTGCTTTTACTGTTTTTGTATCTTTTCCCCCCAAAAATAAATTTGATTATTAGAGATAAAATCTATTCTTAAGACAGCCTAAATTCCTGGAATTCCCAAGGTGGGCAAGACAAAAAAAATCATGTGCAAATTTCACAGACCCCCACCTTGAATTTGACATTTGTTGTAGGGTTTATGTGTAGTTTATTTCCTCCTGGCGTGTCAAGAACAATGGATCCCGCTGGCTGTAGTGATTTGCGGAGAATTTTTTTTTTTAATCAATGAAACACTGGCTCCCGTGGATGGATTTATCTATAGGTTGATCCTAACTGCTAACATTCCTAGACGGCCATTACGAGATATGGGACACGGGCCAATGACCTCAGCTGCCATGACGGTGCCCCCTGGTCCTCTACCTAGTGCTTCGGGGGTGAGGTCGTGGATAACGATGGAGGTCCCAGTGCCTGCTCTGTCACGTCTGTCGTCACTACTTCCTCGGCTACTGCTTGTGATGTCATGCAGGGTGGTGGTGGGGTACGAACTCCCTCGTCTCCTCCCTTCTCTGTTTCCTTTTACTCGGACGTTGAGTGGGGAGAGGTATGCGTGTGCCACAGCCCGTTTTTTGCTGGGCACTCTCGAGATTGATGACCGTAGGCCTGAGAAGTGTAACAGCGAGAGGATCTTCGGGTGGGGCACTCCACTCGTCAGTGCCCCTCTCCCCCACAGTGCCAAAATCTGAAGACTCTACTAATCTGCTGACTGCATTCCCCCTTACCACTCTTCGGGGGTCGACTTCCTCTCATGGCTACAAACTTCTCGGAATCGGCTCGTTATTCCGAGTTCTTTTTTCTTCTGGCAAAAAGTCCAAAATGTTTTGTATCACACTCACTATGTCTGCTAACGACCGATTGTCATCGAACAAGTAACCAAATAAATACGGGCTTACTAATCTGCGAATATGTTTACGGGCAATTGCCTTTTTATCACCTTCTGGGAGATTGGCACTCCAGGTAGCAAACGAATCGCAATCCCCATCACGAAAGGGCGGAATAAAGCGAGACGCTGGAGTGTCCATCCTTGGTCTAGCTGACAAGGTAGGCAAAGGGGGAGCTTTGCGAGCTGAGGAAGCAACAAGATCGTGAGTGTCCTTCTGCACTAACGAAGCGGCTATTTCCTTTATCAGGACTTCTGGAAATAGGCACTTGGAAAGAGGAGCAAAGAGAAGCTCAGATCTCTGGCACGGTGTAACTCCAGCAGAAAGGAATGAGCAGAGAGATTCTCGCTTTTTCAGGACTCCGGACACAAATGAGGCAGCAAGCTCATTGGACCCATCACGGACGGCCTTGTCCATGCAGGACATAATGAGCAAAGAAGTCTCTTTATCTGTCGAAGAGATCTTCCTGCTTAGGGCTCCTAGGCACCAGTCTAAGAAGTTAAAGACTTCAAAAGCCCTAAAGATTCCTTTCATAAGGTGGTCCAGGTCCGATGATGACCAACAAATCTTTGAGCGTCTCATGGCAAGGCGGCGGGGAGAGTCTACAAGACTTGAGAAGTCGCTCTGGGCAGAGGCAGGAACTCCCAAGCCGAGAACTTCTCCCGTGGCATACCAGACGCTCGATCTAGAAGAGAGTCTAGCAGGGGGAAAAGCAAATGCTGTCTTCCCTAAACTCTTCTTGGACTCTAACCAGTCTCCTATCACCCGCAAAGCTCTCTTGGACGAGCGTGCGAGGACGAGTCTAGTAAAGGCAGGTGCGGTAGAAGGCATGCCTAAAACAAACTCTGAAGGCGGAGAACGAGGAGCCACAGAAACAAACTGGTCAGGAAACAGCTCTTTGAAAATAGCCAAAACTTTTCTAAAGTCCAAAGAGGGTTGAGTAGACTTAGGCTCGTCCAATTCTGATTGTTGTTCATCTTGATGTGCAGCAACATCATCATCAGAAAGTTCCTCATCCGAAAACTGATGAGGAAACGGCAACGGAGTGGGTAACGGCTGGTTCGCTGGGTCCGGTCGCACTGGGGCATGCGTGACTGAGCCGGACGCAACGTCATGGACCTGCTGCACAGTCTGTGAGCTGTCAACAACCATGGTAGCGCGAGGACGCACAGCGTCTACCCGAGACTGTCTAGACTGACTGGGTTGCGCAGTGGAAACCACACTGGGTTGCGGAGGTTGCCGCACCGCGTCAAAACAAGGCAACTCTGATGGTTGTTGAACGTCCAGAACGTCAAAACCAACCTCCGTGCGTCGCTTAACGTCAACATGCGGCTGGCAGCAGGAACTCCCTCAACTGGTGTACGTGAGAAGGTTACCTCAGCGTCCACAGGACGCACAACCGATCGCTTGGAGGGTTGTAGGCTAGGTACTGCACTCGCTGCTGGTACGGCAGCAACCTTCTCTGCATGAAAGTCCTGCATCAGAGACGTAAGCTTGGACTGCATGTCTTGCAGTAAAGCCAATTTAGGGTCTACGGGAGCAGGTGCGGCGACAGACGGTGTTAGTGTCTGAAGCGGTACCGCTTTGCCTCTCTTAGGCGGTGAGCAGTCATCGGATGACGGCAACGAGTCCGAACTGACCCAGTGGCTACAACCGGGACGTTGGACTTGTCCTGAAGGGACCGATTTACGTTTTAACGGTCGTGAGACCTTGGTCCAAAGTTTCTTGCGAGAAACACCTTCAGACGACGAGGTATAAATGGGCTCTCTCGTCTTAGGTAGGTAGGGGCGATCTTGGGGAGATACGCCCGATACCACGGAGGGAACGTCTGTTCGCTGATTAAAGCCTCTCGAACCCATGCGTCGTACGACATTGCTTCTCCCCTGGACTTGGGAGCTTGCAAGAGGTCCCGGACTAGGAGGACGACAGGCACGAACAGACGAACCCTCAAGCGCAACACTGTTCACAACACTATCACTTGGCACTTTAGCACTTCCCACTGCACTTTGGCACTTAAGCTCCTTAACATCCGCCATGAGCTGATTGCGGTCACTTGCAAGGGACTCAACTCTCTCACCCAGAGCCTGGATGGCACGCATCATGTCAGCCATCGATGGTTCCTGAGTGCTAGGAGGGGGGTTAGGAACAACCACTACAGGGGAAGGAATAGGTTGTGGGGCATGAGGAGAGGATACATCAATAGACCGAGAAGAACTTCTCCTAACTCTATCTCTCTCTAGCCTGCGTGTGTACTTTTCAAATTCGATAAAATCGAATTCCGAAAGGCCCACGCACTCCTCACACCGATCTTCCAATTGACAGGTTTTACCCCGACAATTGGAACAAACAGTGTGAGGGTCGATAGAAGCCTTCGGAAGACGCCTAGAACAGTCCCTAGCATTGCATTTCCTAAATTTGGGAACTTGTGAAGGGTCAGCCATTTTGAATTGGTCAAAAGAAAATTCCAAAAACTATCTAAGTCATCAACAATGAATCCGTTACAAAAAAGAGTTCCAGGATTTGTTTGAAGAAAAACCCTGCACAGCGAAAGCTCAAAACCAGAATATAGTACTTCACCAATAAGATGTGAAAAACTCCAGTTTAGCAACAGCGAGTAAGGTACGTCTTGTCGACACCTCGACAGAGAGAAAATTGAGTCTTTGTTTACATAAGAGCTGGGTATCTGGTCGACAGATGGCGCTGTTGGGCACACCCGCAACCTGTGTAGCGATCGCTGGCGAGTTTTTTCCGTAGAGTTTGTCTGTCGAGCAACAGAGTTGCAGCTATATATTCACCGGCTAAGTTAAATATTTAAAAACAGGGATTAACTTCAAAGCTGCCCCTATATTAAATTTATCGACATATGAACCACAAGGAGTACTTAATCTATTAGGAACACTTTGCAATTTAGCCAACTCCAAATTTACATTAGCCATCTCTAGCTCATGTCGCCTCACCTTCTTGTTCTCTTCAAACTCGAGTTTCACTAACTCTATCCTCTTGCAAATTAATCTATATTCATAGTCCTCTTGGGACAACACAGGTTGCACTGGGACTACATTCTCCGGGACAGATTTTTCTACAACAAATGGGTTTGTAGACACGTTAGCATTCTGTTGCAATTTAGCATTTCCTTCAAAGATAGTTCCAGTACGAGGGGGGTCCTCAAACAAAGAAAGGCCTGGATTCACACTCACATCATCAATCATACTATCCTCATGCTCTGAGCCACTATCACCAACACTGTCAAAATCCCTAGCTAAATTCTCTCCTTCAGCTATACCCTCAGCTACCTTACTCTCTACAGCTAACAACAACTGGGCCTTAGTGTTCGCAGCCCTAAGTGGGACACCTAACCAGCGAGCACAACTCGCCAAACACTCTTTACTCAATACAGGAAGATGCCTAAGGCAATTTGCCGACCCCAAAATCTCTGCTGGATCGAAAATATATTCTTTCATGATTACAAAATTAAAGGGGGAGTAAGGCAAAACACTAAAAAATAACAAATATTGGTAAATCCCCTGAGCACCGATCCGCCAACCAAACCACCAAGTACGCCCGAGTGCAATCCTGTCATTGTTGCCAACTGTTACAACCTACCAGGTTGTAATGCAGGTCCTTTTAGGATATTTAAATTCTCATGGATTGCAGTCGGTAAAAGTACGTCAGTGATAAGGAAAGACGAAAACAGAGACACAAGAAAACTTAACAATATTTATTATAAACTAGAACAAAGACTTAAATCAACCTTGTGAGATAAAATACACTTAATTGTACAGAATATTCAAGAGAACAAATAGCTGGTTCTCGGGAACTCACAAGAAAAACCTAAAGCTACTACACTAAACCCTAAACATGAGAAAATTTTAAGAGGAAATATATAATAATAACCAAGTGGATCCAAATACGGCTAGCCAAAATAATCAATAACCTAATGATAAAAAGGTAGAAGGAAGTAGAAGATGAAAACAATGAAAACCTTAATATTCCTACCTACAATACAAATCTAAACAATGTGGAACTCTGATTACAAAAATTAACACACAACATACATCAATGAAACTCCAATATATACAAACCATTATAAACAAACAAAATGGGTAAAATAAACAACTTCACCTCAAGTGAAGTACCAGAAGATAAAGTTGAACTCAGGGCCGTGCTTAATCCATTAAACTGCTAACGGAAGGGTAAAGCTGCACGCCAGGCATTGAAGGGCAATCCACTTCCCTATACAAGAGGAATGATAATTTGTCTTACCTGGCGTCAGCCACCCTACGTATCTCCTCACGAGCCAGTTTGCTCTCACTTCCGTAAGTAACAGCTGGACTAGAAGGACACGGCCAGCAAATGCAAAACTCCAGTGTCGGGAAGCAGCGACGACACAACTCCCGTGCAAATCCTCCGACGGGAACAAGTAGCAGAAAACTACCGTCGCAGATGACAGAGCACCTGCTAAACACTTCAACAGAAGTGCGAAAGTAATGGCTAAAGTCGTCCTCCAAGTCACAATAAATGCTGAGACGGGAATTAGTGTTGGTGAGAGCTTGTCAAGACCCGAACTGCATTCACCGGTCGACCATGTCCACTCATCACCTTCCCAGCGTTCATCAACACTCACAGTAAAAAGAATAACATTCGTTAAAACGATAGTCCACTAATACACAAAGGAGGAGGAGGAGGCGCAAAAACACTATCCAACAATCTGAGAGCCACTTAACTTACATTAACACTATAGTAAACAAACAACAAAAATATTTTAACTTAAAAAGAAAAACAAGGCTGATTTAAATAAAACAAAGAAATAATTTTACGTTAACCTAATACCTTCCTCCCCCAAAACAAAAAAAATTATTCACATAGAATACATTTTTTTCAAAATTGAATACTGTAAAAATGCTGAAATGAAAAGGAATTAACAATGTTACAGAAATACAAAACCTGAAAAGAAGTTATAAATATAACAATACACATGCCAAAAAGAAAAAAAAAAAACACATAGCTTCACGAAGAAGACTTACCAAATCAGAAAATGGGAATCTAAAATTAAAGGCTAAACTATAACTCCAACGAGTACAAAATAATAGAAAAAAAATTGATGGACCTTACTAAGGTTGAACATACAAAAACAACGCAGTTAACCAAACCTACATCTAAACTAAACTCTGAGATAAGGACTCACTCATACTCACACACATACTGGCCATTAGATTTTACTATGGACAAATAGTTTTATACAAACCCAATGAAGACACGAGAAGGGCGAGGGAGGGACAAAAGCCAAAATTACATACGAGAAAGGGCATCAGGAATACGGTTCTCCGATCCCTTAATATGTTTTATAACCAGAGTGAATTCCTGCAACTGCAAAGCCCATCTCAAAATTCTCTGATTGGACCCTTTCATCCTTTCTATGAACACTAGAGGATTGTGATCAGTCCAAATCTCTATCGGGAAGGAGAAATTGGTCACATAGGGTTTAAAATGCAACAAAGTACGAACCAAGGCTAAGGCCTCCTTCTCGATAGTTGAATACCGTTTTTCTGCTGCCAATAGTTTACGGCTAAAGTAAGACACGGGAAGTACCTCTCCAGCCCCATTTCTCTGAAAGAGGACACCTCCAATGCCCACATCACTAGCATCCACTGCGATAATGAAAAGTTTCTGAAAATCAGGGGACATTAATATTGGGTTTGATATCAGCACCAGCTTGAGTTTAATAAAAGACTCCTCACATTGAGGAGACCACGCAAATTTCTGTCCTTTCTCCAATAACTTAGTAAGTGGCTGAGCAATGTCCGAGAAGTTTCGCACAAACCTTCTATAATAACCCGTCATTCCAAGGACTCTCCGAACTTCCCTGACATTACTCGGCCTCTTCAAATTTAAAATGGCATCGAGATTGGCTTGTTTAGGGGCTACCTGACCCAAACCAACCTCATGACCCAAATAGCACACTTTGGCTTTACCAAATTCACACTTACTCAAGTTCACAAAAAGACCGGCATCCCTCAAAGCTTCAAACACTTTTCTCAGTCTTACTTTATGAGTTTGCCAATCATTGCTGTGAACAACTAAATCATCAATATAAATCTCAGTGCCTTTCAACCCCCAAATGACTCTGTTCATAGGCCTCTGAAAGGTGCATGCAGCATTTTTCATCCCAAAGGGCATCACTTTGCATTCGTAAAGCCCAAAGGGAGTTACAAATGCGGAAATTTCCCGGGCTCGATCAGACAGGGGCACTTGCCAATATCCTTTCAGCAAATCCAACTTGGTTATGAATTTTGCAGACCCTATTTGATCGAGACAGTCGTCAATGCGAGGCAAAGGAAAAGAGTCATTTTTGGTACTGGCATTAACTTTACGGTAATCCACACACATTCTGTACTTTCCATCAGACTTTTTAACTAAAACTATCGGAGAGCTCCAAGGACTTATCGAAGGTTGGATGAGGTCATGTTTCAGCATATACTTTATTTCCTCCTCGACTATGTCCCTTTTCACTGGATTTAGTCGATAAGGACTCTGCTTTACAGGGGAAGCACTGCCCACATCCACATCATGCTGAAGCAACCTCGTCCTACCTGGCGAACTACGAAATATTTCTGGAAAAGAACAGATTAAATTAATAATGTCCCTTTTCTGGGTAACTTCCAGATGGTCCAGCTCTCTTTTCAAAACTTCTAGATTTTGAATGTTATTAAAGAGAGCATCAGAAGATACCTGACCAACCAAGTCCTCAAAATTATCCTCTGGAGAGACTACTTCTACAGACACAGGTTCATACACAATAGCTAAAGGATCTCTACCACATGAAACATATGATTTCAGTCTATTAATATGAAAGACCCGGCACTTTCGTTTGGTCCCGGGGGCTTCAATTTCATAATTCACTTCAGACAATTTTCGCAAAACCTTCCAGGGCCCCTTATATCTTGGCTCAAGGAAATTGTCTGAGTCGGTACTCAGCACCAATACCAATTCCCCAGGCTCAAACGATCGCACCTTGGTTTTCCTATCAAAATTTGATTTCATGATTACTTGGGAGGAAGCCAAATTTTCTCTTGCAAATTTCCACGCAATGGCTAACTTTTTACGTGAATTCTCTACAAACTTCATCACATTAAGTTCCTCTTTCTGCCCAGATGATAACAATTCATGGAAAATTTCCAACGGACCACGTACTTTGTGCCCATAGATCAGCTCAAAGGGAGCTACACCTGTAGATGCATTTGGATGGTTCCTTATGGCAAAGAGAGCAAAGGAAAGTCCTTTTTCCCAATCCTCTCCTTGTTCATAGCAGTATTTTTTCAAAACTGATTTAAGTGTCTGGTGGAATCTTTCCACCACCCCCTGACTCTCTGGGTGGTAAGGTACGCTGGTAGTGCACTGAATGGCCAGTTCAGCACACTTACCCCTAAATACCTTACTCGTAAAATTCGTCCCACAGTCGGTCTGAATTTTACGAGGAAGTCCGTATCGGGAGAAAAATTCAACGAGCTTCTCAAATACTGCATTGGAAGTGATCTTTTTCATTGGGAATGCTTCAGGAAATCTAGAAGCTCGGTCCATGATGGTCATGAGATGAGTAAACCCAGTCTTTGTTCTGGGCAAAGGCCCCACCACATCTATAACCAATTCCACAAAAGGTTCCCCAATTGCAGGAATAGGATTTAGAGGTGCTTTAGGGATCACTTGATTGGGCTTTCCCATCACCTGACAAACCTCACAATTACTAACAAATCGTTTCACTGATGATTTCAACCCTGGCCACCAAAAACATTTCGCTAATCTTTTGAAAGTCTTAAATACTCCAAAGTGACCAGAAAAAGAATCATCATGTGACAACTTCAAAACAGACTCCCTAAATTGTGAGGGAACCACAATTTGTTCCACTCGAGAAGTTTTGTTCAGATCATGTGTAGATGGACGACTAATTCGATATAACAAACCTTTCATTACACAAAACCTCGGTTTAGTTAAATCGGCTGTGTCACCCAACTCAAAATCAAACTCTTGTTTCTGAGCCTCAATAAACGTTAAACGGTCCCAATCAAGTTGCAAGATATTACTAGTACTACTAGGACTACCTACTGGCCCGGGCCTTTCTAACTCTACTTCTAAACTACTTAAATCTAAGTCATCATCATTTATCCAATCAGCTGCCTTAGCGGAGGCCCGAGTCACCACCGCCACAGGACAAGCATTCACAGTCAAAATAGGGAATAATTCCAGACCCCTATGGTCTACCATGTCATTTCCTAAAATACCATCCATATTTGGAATAGGGAGATTCTCCACCACAGCCAACTCCGTTACCTCATTATACCCAGGGAAGGATAATTCAACTTCCACCAATGGAGCTGAAACCACAGTATTCGGGAAACCTCCCAGAATCACATAATTCCCTGAATATTCAACTAAACCATTTAAAGATTCCCTTAATACTAAAGACCGAGCTGACCCTGTGTCTCGCAAAAATTTTACCTTTAGAACTCGTGAATTTGTAACCAGTCTACCAGGCCATATATATTTATCATAGAGTCATGAAGGTCTATTACCAGTTGGTTTTACATTGCTGTCATCACTACTATTTACATTGCTACCTTCCGTTACCGGTGGATTCTCAACCTGGGGAGTAATAGGAACAGTCTTATTGGTAATTACAGATATAGGGTTGTTAATATTGTTATTATTTCTCTCCAGATACCTCCTCCTGGCATTACACTGAGCTTGATAATGTCCAGGCTTATTGCACCAAAAACAGGTCCCATTACCTTTGCTCACATTACCAGACACTACCTTGTTTTTGGAGAAGAATCTAGAGGGCTCTCCATTTGAAATATTTCCCTGAGTCCTCTTATTCTTATAATAGGTTGGAACACCTGAATGCTTTACCCTGTTGTTAGCTACATTATTAGATTTATTATTACCATCATTTGGCTTGGCAGACTGGAAATCTAGACCCTGAGACCCAAAATTGCCGGACCCTGCTTGATGGGTTAAAATAAATTCATCGGCAATCTGAGCCGCTTTACTTAGATTAACTGCTTTCACCTCTTCCAAGTATATCCTCAGTTCTTTACTACAATATTTCTTAAATTCGTCCAATAACATTAATTCCCTCAAGGAGGAGAAAGAGACTACCTGACGACTCTTCACCCAATTATCAAATTGCTCCTCCTTGAGCCTAGCAAACTCAACATATGAAATGGAAGCATGCTTGCTAAAATTTCTAAATTTTAGACGATAGGCCTCAGGGACAAGATCATAAGCCTTGAGGACCAACGCCTTTACTTTACCATAATCACGGGCTACGCCCTCCTCCAAAGAATTATAAACCCTGATTGCCTTGCCCACCAGCCTACACTGAATTAAAACTGTCCACATCTCGGCGGCCCAAGACAACCTGGTAGCAACCCGTTCAAATGCCTTAAAAAATTCCGGCACATCTTTTTCGTCAAATACAGGGATTAACTTCAAAGCTGCCCCTATATTAAATTTATCGACATATGGACCACAAGGAGTACTTAATCTATTAGGAACACTTTGCAATTTAGCCAACTCCAAATTTACATTAGCCATCTCTAGCTCATGTCGCCTCACCTTCTTGTTCTCTTCAAACTCGAGTTTCACTAACCCTATCCTCTTGCAAATTAATCTATATTCATAGTCCTCTTGGGACAACACAGGTTGCACTGGGACTACATTCTTCGGGACAGATTTTTCTACAACAAATGGGTTTGTAGACACGTTAGCATTCTGTTGCAATTTAGCATTTCCTTCAAAGATAGTTCCAGTACGAGGGGGGTCCTCAAACAAAGAAAGGCCTGGATTTACACTCACATCATCAATCATACTATCCTCATGCTCTGAACCACTATCACCAACACTGTCAAAATCCCTAGCTAAATTCTCTCCTTCAGCCATACCCTCAGCTACCTTACTCTCTACAGCTAACAACAACTGGGCCTTAGTGTTCGCAGCCCTAAGTGGGACACCTAACCAGCGAGCACAACTCGCCAAACACTCTTTACTCAATACAGGAAGATGCCTAAGGCAATCTGCCGACCCCAAAAACTCTGCTGGATCGAAAATATATTCTTTCATGATTACAAAATTAAAGGGGGAGTAAGGCAAAACACTAAAAAATAACAAATATTGGTAAATCCCCTGATCACCGATCCGCCAACCAAACCACCAAGTACGCCCGAGTGCAATCCTGTCACGGTTGCCAACTGTTACAACCTACCAGGTTGTAATGCAGGTCCTTTTAGGATATTTAAATTCTCATGGATTGCAGTCGGTAAAAGTACGTCAGTGATAAGGAAAGACGAAAACAAGAGACACAAGAAAACTTAACAATATTTATTATAAACTAGAACAAAGACTTAAATCAACCTTGTGAGATAAAATACACTTAATTGTACAGAATATTCAAGAGAACAAATAGCTGGTTCTCGGGAACTCACAAGAAAAACCTAAAGCTACTACACTAAACCCTAAACATGAGAAAATTTTAAGAGGAAATATTTAATAATAACCAAGTGGATCCAAATACGGCTAGCCAAAATAATCAATAACCTAATGATAAAAAGGTAGAAGGAAGTAGAAGATGAAAACAATGAAAACCTTAATATTCCTACCTACAATACAAATCTAAACAATGTGGAACTCTGATTACAAAAATTAACACACAACATACATCAATGAAACTCCAATATATACAAACCATTATAAACAAACAAAATGGGTAAAATAAACAACTTCACCTCAAGTGAAGTACCAGAAGATAAAGTTGAACTCAGGGCCGTGCTTAATCCATTAAACTGCTAACGGAAGGGTAAAGCTGCACGCCAGGCATTGAAGGGCAATCCACTTCCCTATACAAGAGGAATGATAATTTGTCTTACCTGGCGTCAGCCACCCTACGTATCTCCTCACGAGCCAGTTTGCTCTCACTTCCGTAAGTAACAGCTGGACTAGAAGGACACGGCCAGCAAATGCAAAACTCCAGTGTCGGGAAGCAGCGACGACACAACTCCCGTGCAAATCCTCCGACGGGAACAAGTAGCAGAAAACTACCGTCGCAGATGACAGAGCACCGGCTAAACACTTCAACAGAAGTGCGAAAGTAATGGCTAAAGTCGTCCTCCAAGTCACAATAAATGCTGAGACGGGAATTAGTGTTGGTGAGAGCTTGTCAAGACCCGAACTGCATTCACCGGTCGACCATGTCCACTCATCACCTTCCCAGCGTTCATCAACACTCACAGTAAAAAGAATAACATTCGTTAAAACGATAGTCCCCTAATACACAAAGGAGGAGGAGGAGGCGCAAAAACACTATCCAACAATCTGAGAGCCACTTAACTTACATTAACACTATAGTAAACAAACAACAAAAATACTTTAACTTAAAAAGAAAAACAAGGCTGATTTAAATAAAACAAAGAAATAATTTTACGTTAACCTAATACATACATATATCTATTTCTTGGAGATTAGGGATCTAGGCAATACTCCGTCAACAAAAACGCGTGTAGAAGTATACCTTTGGGGTCACTTGGAAAATACTTTAGGTAATCAACTTTTTCGCATATACAAATATGCATATATACACACATACATATATATACATATATATATATATATATATATATATATATATATATATATATATATATATATATATATATATATATATATATATATATATATATATATATATACATTCATTTATAGAGTAGATTTACACATACATTTACATACCAAAGATATATATGTATACACAGTTGTGCATAAGTATATACATGCACATGTATGTGCACTTATACATATATACATGCATACGGATGGACACACGCACGCGCACACACACACTTATACTAGTAGATAAATAGTTATATTTGATAATTGCCTGATTTCTGGCGCGTTTACGCTTGACGGAAAAAAGTCGGAATGCATATATTGACGCTCCGGTGACAGGTCATGCTGAAGAGGTTAACACAGGTACAGTATTGAGAGGCACACCACTACCTTTCGCCCGAAAGGTAGAGGATCTAGACGGGGCTCCTCAAGAAACCCCTCACAAGGTAGGAGAGGACGTGGTCAAGGTGGCAAACCCTCTGGACCATCCAAGCAATAAGATGCTCCAGGCAGGAGGAAGACTCCTCCACTTTCAGGATCGTTGGCCATTCGAGACCTGGGCCCACAGCCTAATCAAGAATGGACTAGTATGGATTTTGAACAAATCTCCACATTCATTTCCTCAATTCTTCCAACACTCCACCCCCTTCTTGGAAGAATATACCTTAGAATTCTTGAACAAAAAGGTTATAATGAAAGCAAAGTCCATCAAATTCCAGGGAAGGCTGTTTTGTATTCCCACCAAGGACTCGGACAAACTCAGAGTCATTCTAGACTTCTCGCCACTCAACAAGTTCATCAAGAACAACAAGTTCAGGATGCTAACCATTCAACACATAAGGACCCTGTTACCAAAAGGGGCGTACACAGTCTCAATAGACCTGGCAGATACTTACTGGCACCTTCCAGTCAGTCGCCCCCTCTCCTCCTACCTAGGATTCAAGTTACAGAAGACAAAGTATGTCTTCAGAGCTATGCCATTCGTACTAAACATTGCCCCAAGGATCTTAACGAAACTTGCGGACGCAGTCGTACAACAACTACGCCTAGGAGGCGTTCAGGTAGCCGCATACCTGAACAACTGGCTGGTGTGGACAGCATCCAAG
>NC_090735.1:73617281-73656169 GCF_036898095.1 Palaemon carinicauda | reverse complement strand
CACTTCATTGCTTCTGGTGTCCCGAGGACTTGTTGCCTCAGCCGCTAGCTCCCTTTCCTCCTCTACCTCTGGAGGGACGACGAGATGCGTCTCTGCTTGCACCCCTGAACGAGCCTCTACCTTTGGCATGAAAGGTAGTGGATGGTTGCTCAAAGGCAGGGGTGAAGACCGGTGACTGTGACAACACCGGTTGGGGGACCAATTGAAAGGTCTGTTGTGGTTGGGCAACCACTTGGGAGGTAGCGGGTCCCGGAAACTGACGTCGTTGCTGACGTTGCTGGGGTTTTGGCTTTTGAGGTTTCCTCTTAGGCTGAGGTCCATCGTCCTGAGAGGGTTTCCTTTTTCTGGACATGCCCCACTTGTGGAGAAGGTTCCTATTCTCCGTGGCGGCTCTGTCAGTTATTTCCTTGACAAGGTCAGAAGGAAACAGGTGCTTTCCCCAGATGTTGGAGGAAATCAGCCTCCGGGGTTCGTGTTTCACGGTGGCACCGGCAAACACGAATTCACGACAGGCTCTTCGAGCCTTTATGAAGTGGTACAAGTCCTTCATTACTGTCAGTAAGTGGGATTTGGATAGTACCATGTAGTGATCTGGTACTCTAGTGTCACAGGCCATCACTTCCAGTTGGACTTGATGAGAAAGAGATGCCGCAAGCCTCTCCTTCGTGTCTTGTTCCCGGCGAAGGAGGTGATCGTTGAGCTTAGGGAGGTCTTCATTAAACTGACGTCCGGCGACGTCAGGATCGAGCCTTCCCACGACGAAAGTATGCTGAACATCTTTCCAGTGTCGAGCGTCAGGGGGGGTCACGATGGAGAAGGGTCTGCACTCCTCCAGTGCAGGGCAGGGTTTCCCTTCTTCCGCCGCTTTAAGGCATGCAGCTAAGGCCTTTTCCAAGAAAGGAAGAACCGCAGTGTCAGGTGCAACGTACGTAGGATGCTTCTTGCTCAAAGCCGGAAGCTTAGAGCAGGTAAAGCCCCTACCCTTAAATGCGGAGGCTAGCATAGCCTGGGCCTTTGTGAGATCGAACACTATCTCTTCTTTAGGTTCGGTCTCTTCCTTCGAGGCAGGTTCGGAACGAAGCCGGACGTAACAGTCCGGGTAGGCCTCAAAGCTTGGGAAGAACTCCACATCTTCCAACGGGACCGTGCCGATCTTGTCACTAACAAAGATCCTGCCGGTCGCAATAACCATATGCTCTGCATACCTCCACGGGTTGGCATGAGAGCAAGCGGGGAGATCCTTGACCGAAATCTTCTTCGGTTCTCTGGATCCAATCATCGACCTGATGGACTCCTGGTTCTCCTTCAGCCTGTCGTCCATGACGGCTCTAATCAGCCGGATCAGTTCTTGGGTAGAAGAGGAAGGATCCGGAGTCGAGGAGGTAGACGGAATGGACATTTCCGTCGGTGTAGGAGTAGGAGGAGGGATGGACGAGGGAGCAGCTCCAAGCTCCGACTCGGTGTACTCCACCTTGTCTTCGTCCTCTTCGGCTCCTTGAGCCATAAGCGTCTTCTCCGTGTCTTCCGAGACGTCTGAGATCTGTTCATCATCCTCGGAATCTAAACGACACTCGTGCATGGACTGAGCCATGACCACATCAGGTTCCACCGTAATTTGGACAGTGGGGATTGCATCTTTTGGTACCACTGAGTCAGGGGAGGCCTTAGGGAACAACAGGGACCTCAGTTCTTCGGTGGCCAGGTACGGTCCAGTAGCATTTTTCTGAAAGCCACGCACCCACTTGCGCAGCTTTTCACGAGAAATGTCTCTAACCTCCGCTGAGGGAGGGTTATGGAAGGCCTCAACTAGGTGGGCCTGGCAGACCGTACAATCCAGTGGATTCCAAAACTTCAAATCCCCTTTCTTGTCTGCACAAGGGGCGTGAGTCCTGCAAGCCGTATGCCCGTAAAACTGCGGGCGTTTCACAGCGCAGAAGGCGAAGTCACACTTCATCTGCTCCTCCTGTGGAAGAAAGAGAAAATGAGTATGGGGGAGTCATAAGAATGGCTCTTAAACTAAGTTAATATTAATCATTAATTTTAACTTAAAGAAGGTGTGATGCATAGAGAATGAAAACAGTAAAGGAGAACATGCTCCATGCATCTCGCCCGGCTGGTTACCATAAGCTTGGTCCTTGGATAATCCAAATGACCGAGATCATTGGATATAGTTTCCTAGAATTCCCAGTATTTTGGAACTCCATGGAAAACCAAGGACAAGATTGGGATCGAATTCATTCGGTTCCCAGTTAAGAGCCAGAAGGCCTCATTAAAGGGTAACTGCTTCTGGCAACCAGCCGTGCTAAGATGCACATAGCATGCTGGAATTAGAAGAATGCAAAGAGACAGCATGATCACTAATAGAGCAGTACTAGGTACTGATCTTAATAGCAGAAGCAGCTTATCTGTTTGCGATATAGGGCTATCCTAGTCTTATGATAGCTACAGTAAGGGGGTGCAAGTATTCTTGACGCCTCCGAGGCATCTGGCAAGCTGCCGGCATGCCGGAGCTCGCTCCAGCATAGATTCTGGCATTAGAACAGACAATTTTCAAAAGTCAGTTAAATACGAGGATGGCGGCCCCCGGCACAACGGCGGCACGCCGGCAGGAAGCGGCGGCTCCGGCAGTCGGAGGATGCCAGGTTGGTGACTGGGATAAGGATGGTAAAGGCAGTATCGGGTTGCCGGCAGTATATGCTGGCACTCCGGTGATCGACCGGCAAGCGGACGATTAGATAGGAGTAGGAGAGCCGCCGGTAGTAGCCGGCGGCAGCCGGCAGTCCCTCGATACACGGGGGGCTGGCGGCAAGGGTAGGGAAGTCACCAAGTAGGAGGCAGGTATTGCCGACAGTAGAGGCGGCAAGAGACCGGCACCCGGATAGATAGAGAGACAGGGGGAGGGGGGAAAGGGATGCAGGAAGTACCGTCAGGGTTCCAGACATCCCTCCCCCTCCCTGAGGGGGTGTACCCATGATAGAGGCAGGCTCTAACATCCATGAGCAGGGGTCACTAGGGACCGGGAGCTAGGTAGCCCAAGGGAGGGCTAGGGAACACCCAAGAGGGGGGGGGGGAGACTCCCATATGCAGAACTATACTAGTAACTAACCTTATAGGACACTATGAAGGTATATGTACCAGAGTGGACTGCACAAGGAAGCTCGGGTAGCCCTACTCTTCCACCCTAAGGAGGAGTTGTAGGACAGGGGACAGATGAGTATAAACTAACCTAAGCATAGGCTAGGCTATACCAGAGATAGGTGGGGAGGGAGAAGAGAGAAGTCTTCCCAGGAAGGGTTTCTGTACCAGAGCGGCCACTAAGGGAAGGGAGGACACTCCCTAACCTAAGATCAGGCTGATCGGCTAAAACGGTGCAAGAGTACAGTTTCAGCATGGAACAGAGAAACCTTCCTAACCCGACCTAGAACAGGGCTAAAAGTCCTGAACTAGGCAAGGAAGAAGACATATCGCTATCGCAGGAAAGTCATAGACTATCCTAGCCATAGAGGTAGGCTAGCCTAACCTCACTCTCAGACGCAGCCCTAAAGGGGGTTCATTCCTTTAGGGAGGACAGAGAGGCGATATATACTCTATTAGACAATTAATCCCTTTACTCAGAAAAGGGATCAAGGCTAAATAGAGGGAATGCCAAGGCAGGGGATGAAGGAAGCATATAGGGGTCCTAATATTAGGTTAGGCTAGAAAGAATCACTGACTAGCCTATCCCCTATATGGTCCCTGAAGGCGAAAACATTTGCATCACTGTCAAAAGTATTGTAAAATAATAATGCCACTATCTTCATAACTTAGTCTAGGATCACTAATAAATCATGCATGAACACTTGTATGTAGGCTCCTGGCCTGGGGGCTATAGTAGCCGACTGGTATGAGGTCAATCGATGACCGATAAAAAGCGTCTAAACACGATATAAAAGTTCCTAGCTATGAAGACTAAATAAACTAATGTATTCGATTAGTATATAATGCCGGAAGCGTTGTTGTGGCTAACTAAATAAGACATGCATAACAACAACGACGCCATAAAATGGCGGGTCCGGTAGAGGCACAGCTCTGCCACAAAACATCAATTATTTCGCAAAATAATATTTACTTTACGGCCAGAGCTTAATTAAACAATACTGGAACCTTGTACTCAACTTTCCAGAAGAAGGCGAGGCTGAAGGTAACGACATAGCGAAGATGCAAAGCGATAAAGATAACACAGGAAAAATCCGTCTAAGTAGGGCAGCTACTAAACAAAGGATGAAGACGGGCGTGACGTCATCAGAGCAATGGCGTCTGTTTGTTTACGTCTCGAGTATCAGTAGTAGCCACGAGTGAGATTAGCTGTGGAACGGCTCCCAGCTATTCTCAGTCCTTACACACCGAAGCATTAACTCTGTTCGGGGTGAAGATAGCTATGTGGCACGTTCAGACATGCGTGTCCCCTGTTGTATTACGATGTCTTAAAGGGAAACCTTTGAGATACTCGCTCCAGAAGTTAGAATTCTGTGATAACCTGTGGTTAAATTCTCTGGGAATATCTTAGTAGTCTTATACCCAAGGAAGCTACCAAACAGGAACCTTCCATCAGGATGCCATGGCTTGAGCCCAAAAATATATTTATATATATATATATATATATATATATATATATATATATATATATATATATATATATATATATATATATATATATATATATATATATATATATACATATAATATATATATATATATATATATATATATATATATATATATATATATATACCTATATATATATATATATATATATATATATATATATATATATATATATATATATATATATATATATATATATATATATATATATATATATATATAGATATATATATATATATATATATATATATATATATATATATATATATATATATATATATATATATATATATATATATATATATATATATATATGCTTATATATATATATATATATATATATATATATATATATATATATATATATATATATATATATATATATACTGCTCTTTTTTATAAAGGGGATAATTTTCAAGAATTGGGATTATGTTGATAAATGGAAGAGGAAATTTATATTCTTCATTAGAATATTTCAAGTCGATGGAAAACAAATATCAACCTGTTGTAGTTACATACTTTTTTGACAGAAAAAAAAAAAAAATCATAATTGATCTTCATCTATATCCTTATTCACCTGTGAAGATCACCTAAAAAAATTCATAATGAAACAGAAGCTAAAAAAAAAAAACATTATCAGGAAGGTAATTTTGGTTATATAGAATCAAAGTCCGGTAAAACTTACCTTGAAGAGGCTAGTATGAGCTCTCTTCATAGTTTATATATGAAAGATCTATCTGAACGTTATTACTGATCTTAGAATATTTTATATTTATTATTCATAACTTCTCATGCAGTTTGTTCATTTTCTTATTTCCTTCCCTCACTGGGCTGTTTTTCCCGGTTGGAGCTCTTAATAATAATAATAATAATAATAATAATAATAATAATAATAATAATAATAATCGTCAACAATGAATAAATACTAAGATCTATCAAATTACGGAAAGTTGTGGAAAGTTGGACGAGTATTATAGTATACAGATTTTATCAGTGTTCACTCTCCCTACAAGATCGATAGATTCATGGTTCTTATTGGTAAGCAGATATCCTATGAAGCTTGAAAGTTCTATGCAAAAGACAACTTCAAGGTACCAGGATAAAATTAAATTTGAATTTTGTGAAAAAGCAGCACGAAGCCATGCTGGGTTTCAAAACTCAGTCTTCTAGCTTTGTAAGTCTCATAAAAAAAAAATTTAAGGGTATGTTGTGGATAGTTCTTTTAAGTAATGTATAGCCTGGTGTTGGGGCCTGTGGTGCCATTCAGCACTGTGGTAGCCTATTGGAAATGCCCCTTCCTGGCAATCTGCTGGACTTGGGTTCGAAAATTCGAGACTCATTAAAGCTCGATAGTTTCTTGTAGTGTCTACAACTCTACATCCTCATCATTCTTCTAAGTGTTAGGTGAAAAGATCAGAAATGAAGAGTTGTGGGAGTTACTATATGCAGATGATTTGGTGATTACTGCTGAAAATGAGAAAGAATTACAGAAAAGGGTTGTAGAGCGGCAAGAGACTTTGGGAAGTGGCTGCTTGAAGCTGAATGTGTATGATGAGCCGTAATTTCATTAACATTTGAGATTGTGCTCATAGTTTAATTTGAAGTTCTTTTGTTTGTGCATTTTGTTTCTTGTTTTTTTTACTTTTATTAGGAATAGTTGAGTGACTTATGATGATTTTTAGGAGACAAGAGAAGTAAGGTCATACCACGGGCATTTTCCAACGGAGTTGTTTGAACTGTACCTTCGTGGAAGACAGAAGTCTCCTGTATTATTACAATTTTCCTCGGTAACTTTGTAACCTCTGAGGAGATAAATCTGAATATCCGTGATCTTCAAACCATTTAATGTACTAGAATACCGGGATTCTCTCAACCAAGAGAAACTGTTACCTGAACTTAGATATTATATCTCGCCATAACCTGGCATCGAAATTTAGGGAAGACCCCTCTTGTGAAATATGATTAACAAGTGATCTGTGATTGAATTAATGACCGAAGTCTGACCTTCAGCAATTTGTCCTTCATATAATTTTATTTTTTGAATAGCTTTCTCCCGAAATTTTGCTTAACTATTCAGTGTTTGCATTGTGTTTTGTGGAAGTTTAAACATCAGTAATTGTATATCTTATTCATAAGTTAATAATTACTTTATTACTATGTTTGATATTCTATTGTAATCAAATTATGAAAACATGAACAGTGAATACGTTTACTCTTCTTTTGAACAAATAATTTCCCGTGACAACAGCCATGCATGAAAGTAGAGGCTCGGTTATAAAACTGGTAGGACAATTTTAATACTTATGATCTACAATAAGTCAGGAGGGAGCACGTGAGGTTGAAGTTGAAATAAGATGAAAGCAGCATGGGAAGGGGAAGGAGGTAGCAGGAGTGATATGTGATAACAAAAGGCCAAGCTAAAAGTTAAGATCTATAGCAAAGTAATGAGACCAGTGTTAATGTATGGAGCAGGAACTTGGGCTTTCAGACGAAAAGAGGAAGCAAAGCTTGAGAGAATAGAAATGGGGATGCTGAGGTGAATTATGGGAATATCACTAGTTGGAAAATTGGGAGATGGTGAAAGATGCATGGCAGGCGTAATAAAGATTACAGAGATGAGATGTGGACACGTGTTGAGGATGGATGGTGGTGAGAGAGTGAGGAGGGCTTAGGAGAAACCTGTTTGGGGGAGAAGATCAAGAGGGAGGCAGAGAATTAGATAGCGAGATAATGTGAAGGATGATATGGAGAGAACAGGTTTGGTGGAAGAGGATGACTTCGATAGAAGGTGTGACGGGCCGAGAGAAGTTGTGACTAAAAGGCAAGTTGAAAACAACTGAGTGACATTATTATGGAACACTCTCCTTTATATACAAAAGTTCAAGGCAGCAAGAATTTTCATGTTAAAAAAACAGACGATGTTACAGAGGAGAAACAAGACATGTTTTTTCAGGTTCTTTTTGGTGCGAGGGGAGAGCGAAGATACTAGCACAAAATTAACTAGGTACGAACGTGCGACACACGGTTGGTACATGGCTCCCCCCCTGAAAATGACATACTGTACATGTTAAATAGGGCGCCCTGATCCAGAGGCGAACTGTAGGCGGGTCATCTGGCAGGAGATAAGCAGGTTTTAGACTATCAATGGAGACCCAGTCTTCTTTGCCACGAATGTTTAGTAGGAATGCTTTCAGACTGCGTCGGATCACAAGGAAAGGGCCCGTGTAATGGGGCATTAGCGGAGGCTTGCTAGTGTCGTCACGCAGGAAGACGTGCGTTGCAGAGTGCAAGTCAGTCGGTATGTGATGCTTCGCAGGGGCTTGTAAGTCTGGCGGCATGGAGTAAATTTTCCCACGACATGACGTATGCGCTGGAGATCGTCGAGGAGGTTGTAGAAGGAAAAAATTCGGCAGGGACGACCAACGGATCGCCATACACCATTCCAGCTGCCGGGACGTCGAGGGCGTCTTTAGGAGTGGTCTTTAGTCCCAGGAGGACCCAGGGAAGCTGAGTAAACCAGTTGCAATCCTTGCAGCGGGACATCAAAGCTGCTTTGAGGGTGCGATGAAAACGTTCAACCATTCCATTGGCAGCGGGGTTGTAGGCCATTTTGTGATGTAGGGTGATGCCCAGGAGATTCGCTAATGATGTCCACAATTGAGAGGTGAAAGTGGTACCCCTATCAGAAGTAATATGCTCAGGGATACCAAATCTTGCAATCCATCCTGAGAGTAAGGCAGATGTACATGAGGCGGACATTGCAGTTTCCATGGGAATGGCTTCAGGCCAACGAGTGGAGCGGTCGATGACGGTAAACAGGTAACGATGTCCTTGTGATGTGGGTAGAGGACCTACAACATCGATGTGAATGTGTGCGAAACGACGCTGAGGTTGAGGAAAGGTGCCCACTCCTGAATCCGTGTGTCGATGTACTTTGGAAGTTTGGCAAGAAGTACAGGCGCGGACTCAATCCTTAGCATCCTTAGAAATGCCGTGCCAAATGAACTTCGTCTTCAGCAGCTGTGCAGTAGAACGGCACGAGGGATGTGAAAGGCCATGAATGAAATCAAACACCTGCCGTCGCATGGGAGCAGGAATCCAAGGTCGCGGTCTACCAGTACTGACGTCACAGAGGAGGGTGGTGTTAGAGTCTTCGAGGAGGAATTCTTCCCAACGGAGGGACGTGCAGGATGTCCTACATCCTTGCTTGATACTCTGGATCCTGTCATTGGGCTTCAGCCAGGGCGTTGTAATCCAATCCAAGTTGAACGGCAGCCAACGTGTTTCTTGACAGGGCATCGGCAACAGAATTCATTTTCCCAGGGACGTATTGAAGGGTGGAATTGTATTCAGCCACGGCGGAGGGATGTCGTCGGCGTTGACGGGCGGACCAGGCTTCAGACTGTCGAGTGAAGGGATGCACCAGAGGCATGTGGTCTGTGCGAATGACGGTGGGCATACCTTCTAAGAAATGGCGAAAGTGACGGACAGCCAAGTGCACCGCCAGCAATTCGCGATCGAAGGTAGAATAACCCGATTCTGCCTTGGACAGTTTTCTGCTGAAGAAGGCCAATGGGCGGGGCGAGCTGTTGACCACCTGCTCGAGTACTGCACCAATAGCGACGTCGCTGGCATCGATGGAGAGATGGAGAGGGGCATGTGGGATAGGAAAAGTGAGAGCTGCAGCAGTTGATAGGGCCTTCTTTGCATTGCAGAAGGCTGCTTCTTGAAGGGGACCCCACTTCAGGTCCTTTGGCTTGCCCTTGAGGGAGGCGTAGAGGGGAGCAAGAGTGGCGGCAATGGCTGGCAGAAAACGGTGATAATAGTTGATCATGCCCTAAAATTCCTGCCGAGCTTTGACGGTCGAGGGCGTGGGAAGTCCTGAACGGCTGCTACTTTCTCAGGGAGGGGATGGACTCCTTCAGGAGTGATGCGGTGCCCTAAGAACGACACTTCGTTGGCGCCAAAGGTACACTTGTCGTACCGGACTACAAGGCCGTTTTGTTGCAGGCGGTCGAGCACGATGCACAGGTGACGGAGGTGTTTCTCTTTTGAGGAGGAGAACAAAAGTATGTCGTCCACATAACATACACAGAAGGGGAGGTCCCATAAAATGCCATCCATGAGACGTTGAAATGAGGCCACAGCATTACGAAGGCCAAAACAGGAGTAATTGAAAGTGTATGTACCAAACAGAGTGGTGATGGTGGTCTTGGGGATGTCTTCTGGGTTCATAGGCACTGATAATACCCCTTCAGGAGGTCGAGCGTAGAGAAAACCTTCGCTTTGTACAGGTAGGAGATCACGTCGGCAATGTTTGGGAGGGGGTAGTGATCCAGTTCTGTTTGCATGTTCAGGCGCCTGTAATCCCCGCACAGACGGAGGGAGCCGTCTTTCTTCAGAACGATGTGTAAGGGTGACGACCATGGGCTGGAGGCCTTTTGGCAAAGGCCAATTTCCTCCATTTCAGCGAACGTCTGTTTGGCGGCTGCCAATCGCTCCGGTGCCAGACGTCTGAATTTTTCAAAGACTGGGGGTCCCGTCGTCTTGATATGGTGATAAATACCATGCTTGGCAGGAGCCGTGGGCGTTTGGCGAAGTTCCGGACGGAAAACTTCCAGGTACGAAGTGAGGAGGTGGGCGCAGGCATCCGTGGGTGCGCTGATGTGGAGAGCGAGGTTGGAGGGGCGGGTTGAAGAGGTGTCGACAAGTACGAGTCTGCGTTGACCAATCGTTGCTGCGCGACATCGACCAGAATGCGGAAAAGAGAGAGGAAATCCGCACCGAGGATTGGCAATGTGACGTCAGCAATGAGAAACTTCCAATTAAATTTAACGTTTCTGAACGTTAATGTGAGGTTCTCGTAACCGTAGGTGGGTATCGCAGATCCGTTGGCAGCTACCAAGCGGACGTCGGCAGACGTAGACAGACTACGTCGTGCCCTGAAGAGTTCCCTTGGCAAAAGAGAACAACAAGCACCCGTATCTACCAAAAATCGCACGGCCGTTCCTGCATCATGTAAAAAGAAAAGATGAGAAACACTGGAGGCCACCGCCACAAGCGATGACCTACTTACACGTTTTTTTGGCCACTCACAATCCTTGGCACATTTCTTCGTGAATGCCCCGAATCTGAAGTGATAGTAGCCAAACTGCGGCGAATGGGAGGTAGTAAGTGGCTTTAGGAGTCGTTGGTTGGGGCACGAGCGAGTGGCGGATGGTGGGTGGCTTTGTCGCTGCTTTGGCACGTCACGGGGTAGGTGTGTATGTCCTACGGCCTTCACGTCAGCTTCGGGTGACATTAAATAGGCGTCCTCTTCGTCAGGGGTGGAAGCGTTGATGGAGGTCTTGAAGTGGCTGTCCATAAGGCCGTCGGCTTTGGTTATCAAGTCCTTTATGGGTAAACTATCGATATCGGGTATGGCAGCGCGTATAGGTCCGGGTAAACGGCGTATCCAAAGGTCACGAAGTAGGTTCACCTCACGAGGAGAGCCGTCTGCGGCAGGTTGCAGGCGAGCGATACTGGTCATTTCCCTGAGGGCGAGCGAAGGCCTTTGGGCCCCCAACGGTTGTTGCGAGAGCTGAAAAAGCTTTGCTATACGGGCGGCTGGCGACAGCGAGTACTGCTGCAGAAGGTATGTTTTGAGGGCGTCATACGCTATTGGGGTGTCTCCTTGTTCACAAAGCCAGTCGGATATTTCCGGGAAGGTGTCCTCGGGTATCGCCGCAAGAACATAATCTGCTTTGGTGGTTGAGCGAGTCACGCCCTTGATGCGAAACTGGACTTCTACGCCCTGAAACCAAGCAAACGCCTTTCCGCTGGTGAATGATGAAAGTTTCAATGGGGGAGTCGCAGCAATTACTTCCGTAGAGTCCTCCATGGTACCAAAGATGGAGGGGTGAGGGTGGGTGGTGGAAGGCGGGAGGAGCGAGTCGACTTCCGGGGTCACCAATGTGATGGGCCGAGAGAAGGTTGTGACTGAAAGGCAAGTTGAAAACAACTTAGTGACTTTATTATAGAACACTCTCCTCTATATACAAAAGTTCAAGGCAACAAGAACTTTCATGTTAAAAAAACAGACAATGTTACAGAGGAGAAACAAGACATGTTTTCTCAGGTTCTCTTTGGTGCTAGGGGAGAGCGAAGATACAAGCACAAAATGAACTAGGTACGAACGTGCGACACACGGTTGGTAAAGGCATTGGAGAGGGCGAATCAGGCAACAGACCTTTTAATGTAGGAATAACGGTGGAAAAGAAGATAGGCTTACCTTCTGAGTTGTTAGCAGCCATTGCCACCCCCCCCCCCTTGGCTTAACTCGATGGAGAAGGTTCTTGGGCGCTGACTACATGCATATATAACTAGTTTCTCAGGCATTGTCCTGCTAGGACATTGTCACTGCCCCTTGCCTCTGCTATTCACAAGTGACCTTTAAACGTTTAAACCTTTAAACAACGGCTCGATAGTAAGAATTGTAATTAAATTGTTACATTCAACGACCTTTTTTACGTGGAGTTCGATAATGATTGCAGTGTTGAGGAAAACGTAGATAGGACGTCCGTCTTTATTTGTATGCTGCAAGTGCATTTCAACCAACTACTGAGAATACTGGCATTTTCTTGCTTAGGCGATCGTTCACGTGATACAATTCCGTATTGGAAACAAACCTGTTCAGATTCAAATCTAAATTTCTTGGACTTTCATTCGAATAGGAATTTTTAGTATTTATTGATAGGATTGTTACAGATACATTTTAGATTGACAGTAATCAAGCGTCTTATTACAAAAACAATAACAATTTCAATGTTAATCACATTTTTACATACATGGCCTGATATTATAATGAACAAAAATAGTATACTTTGCCTCTTAACGAATGACTGAATTTTAAATATCAACAATAATAGTATGCAGACCTAATGTTATACTGAATAAGAATATTATATCAAGCTTACTATGTGATGACAGAAATACAAGTAACTAATAATCATTATTATACTGAAAAAAGTCTTAATATAAAAGATGCAAATTCAATAAAATAAAAAAGGGAAAACCTTGCAAGAGCTGAGCCTCTTTTCCCCTAAACCAATCTATCAAGCTATCTTTATGACTGATCTTGAATAAGTCCCGTCTCATGCATAATGATGGATTAACGATCGGAAAGTGACTCTATAAAAGCTAAACGAAAAGACGAACTTTTCAGAAAACTTGGGTAACTGAAGCAAGGACATTCTAAGTTGAGAGTGGGCTGCTGTTGTCAACTGAAAAAAAATATGATAATGCTTTGAAAAGTTTATTTTGTTTAAATCGAATAACATTGCTGTTAGTAGTTGAGATTTTTTTAAAAACAAAATGACATTAATGTTGCTAACTGATATGTCTCTAAAAGTTTATTTTGTTTAAATCAAATGACATGGATGTTTGCAAATGAGTTTTTTTTTTTTTTTTTAATCAAATGGCATTGATGTTAGCAGTTATGTTTTTTTTTTTTTTAATGTTATTTTGTTTAAATCAAATAACACTGCCGTTCGTAATTGAATTTATTTTTCTCCTGAAAATTTTGTTTAAATCAAATGACATTGATGTTTGCAATTTAGAATTTTTCTGTTGAAAATTCAATTTTGTTTAAATCAAATGGCATTGCTATTACCATTTATGATTTTTTAAGGTTTATTTTGTTTAAATCATCTGACATTCAACATTTTTCCAAGAGCATCTCAGGGTAAGAAGGACAGAACAAAGGTGCTAAAAAGGCGCCAAGAGCGACCTGTTATTTTGGAAAGGAGTTGCCTGAAGGCAAAGAGGACACAGCCCCCCCCCCCTCCCCTCCCCCGTATCTGCTTGAAAGGGGAAATGCATTAGTCTTCTCACAGGTGAATCCAGTGCGTGGAATTTCTCGTGAATTTTACATCTCCTCCAGACTACATTACTCTTGATAAACCTAACATCGCAAAAAATATATAAATCTCTTTTCTTGTGAATTATTTTAGGGAATATATATATTATGTATATTCATAAATTCAAAAGCACAACGGCCTGTAAGTTTAATTTTTCTCCTTTGAATCATTAACTTGAATTTCATGACCATCTGCGTATAAATCCAGGAAATGTTATCTGTGACTTCTTACTTTATTACCTCCGCCAAGGAGGTTATAAAACTACCTGCGTTTATCTATCTATTTGTTTGCTTGTCTGTTAGTTTGATTTCGTCAAAACCTCGTTCCAGATTTTCACAAGCCATTAGATTTAGGTGGTGGTCCAGATTAAGACCGTGATTATGGTTATTATTGTTATTATTATTAGGTAGATTCATTCACGGTCCGTAGACTTAAGTAAAATTATGTCAATCTTCATTTGTGGAGGTCTGAAATCTCTGGTTGCTCTGTCAACCTATTTTAAAATGCATTTACTCCAATTGAAATTGGAACGGGGTATCATTTAACACCACTTTCCCCTTTTCATGGTGATTTACAATATACTTGACACGTCTGTTTATTTCATTCTTTTTAACAGTGATTCACAAAACGATAGTAAATATTTTATACATGTATTTACAAAGAATGTGTTTATGTTGAACAGGCTGACATAGGCCTCTCATTGTACTTTATATAAAACAGATCAATTTAAACGTTATCGATCTTAAGATATTTTATATTCTTTAATTTTTTTCTTTATTTCGTTTCCTCACGGGGCTATTTTTCCCTGTTGGGAGCTTAGAGAACTTATAGCATTCGGCTTTTCTAACTAGGGTTGTAGTTTAGCTAATAATAATAATAATAATAATAATAATAATAATAATAATAATAATAATAATAATAATAATAATAAAACCTTGCTAATTATCTATTCCGCGAGACAAGTCGTGCCACTTCAACGAGTAAATAGGTAATATCTATTCAGGAGTATTTTCAAAGCATAAGGTTTAGTCTTCCCTGACTCTACTAATTTTCTAACAATCTTATTTTTTTCAATACACCTTTCACTATTGTGTTTTCTTGAATTTTCAAATTCATAAGATTTAAGAATATTTCGCGAGTAAGAAGGTACTGAGGACGTGTGTGTAGAGAGAAAAGTATATGATAACAAATTCATATGAGTTTTTTTAATAAACTGCCCCACAAAAGAAAACAAATGTTTAAACCAAGGTTTTCTCTTTTTCTTTCCATCTTGTCCACTTGAGCAAAATTTTATAAATATATACTATGTAGTAAAAACAATTGATTTTGGGGCAGCAAAATAAAGAAAAATAACACGATGTATCACATATCATGAACTTGTATAAGTATACAGGAAAATTACCTATATTTTCTTCTATATGAAGAATTTTTTATAGAAGTTTACATAGAGCATGATAACCATTGCCAGCTTTTGCATTTCTAGCTTCTGCTCTATCATAAAGTTCTACCAAATTCAAAGCAATATTATCCGAGATGACAGTGACTCAAAAATCTTATATATCTATCATCTAACGTTGTTTTACGTTCTTTTGATCATGGAGGTTACATAATATAAGTTACTTCCTCTACTAGTTGGTACCCATACATAAGCGATTTCCCATTAGAGGTTATAAACAGAAGAGAGGAAATAGATATGCATTTAAATCACTTCATATAACCTAATCCAACTTGAATTACAAATTACAATATTACAGTCCCAAAACCGTGCGCTCTACCTTAATATATTTATACAGAGAATTATGAAGTAAAACATAGGCCTCTTGGACTCATGAACAAAAATCGATCTTTCTTGATTACAATGTAAATCCTTCTACCATGTTCAGTTGGACAGTTGAATACAAGAATTCCCTAGCCCACGTAGCTCTCAGGAAATACTCCATCTCACAGCCTTACAGCACGACGAGTAACCAAACAAATATTGTAGAGAGACATGACAAAGGAGCTCTTTGGGGCTACACACAACAACTAGCCGCGCAGTTAGTGGGTGACAAGGTGCACTTACACAAAGCGAGATGTGCCAAGAATTCTTGTGTCCAACTATACACTATGGCCTATCTCTCTCTCTCTCTCTCCTCTCTCTCTCTCTCTCTCTCTCTCTCTCTCTCTCTCTCTCTCTCTCTCTCTCTCTCTCTCTCTCTCTCTCTATATATATATAATATATATATATATATATATATATATATATAAATCATATGATGATGGCTCCCGGGTCTGAGCACCAAAAATATGTTATATGATAGCTCCCGGGTCTGAGCAACAAAAAATATATTATAATATGGGTCGTGTCTGGGACCAAACATATAATATGATATATATTACGACTGGCAAGCTATATAACCTTTCGACTTCCAAAGCCACCTGTTTGCTTGTACATTAAGTTTGTTACACTTGAACATATTAATACACGAACTCTGATACAGTTAAATAACTCTCAGACAGCAATACATAAAACACTGAATATCTAAAGATCTTTTAAGTATACTCAAAATAAAACTGAGTAATTATTCTTAAGAATTATTCAAGCAAACTTACTAATGTTCATTAACAGGATACGAGCAAATATGCATTAAGCACTGATGATTGCAATAATACACTCTTTACAAAAATAAAGATATTCTATATAGATTACAACACTTTAAAAGAATTTACACAAAACAAATAAATCACTTGAAATATTAAGTCTGAACTAAACTTAAATTAAGACACAAAATATTACGATCTGAAAATGATATAATAACATGACTTGAATTATTATATCTGAATAAACTTTAGGCTAAGAAAAAGAAATAACACATGAAAATTATACAATCACTTGTTTCACTTGAAATAAAATCTGAAATTCTGAATACAATATTTAGGTTTGATACTTAATGAAAATAGATAACCAGATCATAATACTAGAACTTATCACCTTCCTACAGGGCCATTTATAAAAACTTGAAAGATAATTTTATATGTACTCACTATGACAACAAAAACTCGTCACACCAATCATCATTTCAATGAACACTTAAAACAATGCACTGAGCTGCGTGCGAGAGTGAGAGGAGGGGGGGGGGGGGATGGCTGTCCTAAGGCTGAAATTCTTTCTCTGTCTATGCAACCCTGGGGGTTGCCTTAATATATGAAAGTTAGCTATTTCCAGAATGTTCCAGGAGAGCAAGTTCTGGAAACGAGGGGGCTGGGCAAGGCGTAAGAGGTACCAAGTATTGCTCTCTCAAACTCATGCAACAGGGAGACAAATCCTGGGCTTCCTGGGCAACTATCCCACACAGTGAGGGCGACTCTCTGTCAGCTAGTTCAAGCCACCTTTTGTCCCCGAAATAAACAAAAAAGATAACATCCTATCACCAGGTTTTTTTTTTTTTTTTGCGAATTTTCCAAAACACATGGCCTATTGCGTATCCCGTTTCAAACATGACGCAATACCTCATAAAATATATAAAAGAACATTACATAAGGCCTTGTTCCTATTTTGTATAGTCACATAACACTCTCAAACAATATATGTAAAGCTTCGTAACAGAATTATGTGAGATAAAGAAGTTAATTCTTAAAAATAACATAAATTTACATATACTGACTTGAATAAGGAATACAATGAAATTAACGACGAAGTCTTGCATAATTTACATAATAAACTTGAATCTACACAAGAAGAACTATTGTATTTACTTTATACTAGACCAGCTTCTTAAGAATATATATATATATATATTATATATATTATATAAGCCCAATACTCCAACAAGGAAAACACCCTAGTGAGGAAAGGAAATATAGAAATAAATAAACTACAAGAGAAGTAATGACCAAGTAAAAAATTTTAGGAACAGCAGCAATGATAAAATAAATCGTTCGTATATATATAAAAAAAAAAAAAAAAAAAAAAAAACCAGACGAGGAGAAATAAGACATAATAGTATGCTTTTTATCAAGAGAAAATTACCCACTGAACAAACACAGTGTAGTGGTTAACCCCATAAGCGAAGAATAATTTTTTGGTAATCACAGTGTTGTTAAGTGTGTGAGTACAGAAGGGAATGTGGAAAGAATAGGCCAGACTATTCGGTGCATGTGTAGACAAAGGTGAAGGTCGTGGGAAGTGTTGTCTCTGTATCTGTGCTTGTGTGTGTGCGTGAGTGCATATCTGTCTAGATTTCTTTGCCGTCCTTTTTGACGTACACCGGCAAAGAATAACGTCATGATAGATCGTGTATCTTTTGCAAGCTAAAGATCCGAGGCTATGAAATACGGTCCAGCGACTCACATTCATCTTCAAGCAATAAATAACCTTAATGGAATCCTCACTTGAATCATCCATGTGTTATAGGCTATTATTATAAGTGGGTCACTTAATTCTCTGGGATAATTCTTTAGAATTTTCAAGGAAAAGAGTCCATCGTTTTATGTTATCTGCTGAGCTTACTACGAATAATTGTATGTGCGAAATGATAGACTGAAAGACATGCAGTTTAATAACTTGGGTGATAGAAAGATTAATACGGGCTCAGATAGTTATATAAATGAGAGAGAGAGAGAGAGAGAGAGAGAGAGAGAGAAATGCAATTACATTATACCTAGACATATATATATATATATAATATATACATACATATATGGATATGTATATATACAGTATATATATATACACACACACACACACACATATATATATATATATATATACACTGTATATATATATATATATATGTATATATATATATTTGTATACATATAAATTTACATATGTGTGTCTCTGTCTGTGTGTGCGTGTGTGTGTACACTCATATATATATATATATATATATATAAGCATATATATACATATATATATATATATATATATATGTGTGTGTGTGTGTGTTTTGTACATCTACGGTGTTAAGCTGTATAGTCCATGCTAGGCGATATATCTACCATGCTAGGCAGTATATACAGTGCTAGGCGTTATATCTGTACCATGCTAGGCGGTATATCTTGGTTGCCGTGCTAGGGGGTATATCTTAGTACCGTTTTAAACGGTATATTCCCAACACCGTGCTACGCGGTATATATTAGTACCGGGCTAGGCGGTATATCGTTACTGTGCTAGGCGGTATATCTTAGTACCGTGCTAGGCAGTATATCTTAGCGATCCATGTTTGCCAACAGCTATATAATCGGGATGACCACCTTGATGGAGTAATGAAAACTTTGAGTGTGGAGGAAATGGCCCCTAAATCTCGATGAAGTCATTGGCAGCAGGGTTACGGAATGGGTTTAAGGGGACAGACTAGATGTTGTTTTGGCTTTTTACCCTGATGCGTGGTGGATGATCTTACTTGAATCAGTATGGACTGGCAGCGGTCACCTGCCTTAGTTAGATAGTCACTGCACATCACAAGGGTCTGGCTATCCTTTGATGAATTCAGCCAATTAATTCTCTATGGATTTAGTAAGTCTATGGAAAGCGAAAATTACAAAATGGCCCCAAATCTGGTCCGTAGCGGGTGCTAAGATTCTCCTTGTTTATAAATACTAAAGAAAAATTGAAAGTTGGTAATTGAACAGTTAGAACCCTGAACCAGTGTGGGAAGTTACAGCAAGTGGAGAATGAATTTATGAAATATAGATTGGATATCTTGGCCCTAACCGAAACACGTTGTAAGGGGATTGGTAAGGAAATCTTAGACCAAGGCAATATATATACATACATATATATATATATATATATGTATATATATATAATATATATGTGTGTGTGTGTGTGTGTATATATATATATATATATATATGTGTGTGTGTGTGTGTGTGTGTGTGTAGATATATCTACTCAGGAAGAAGAGAACGGGTAGGAATGATAATAACACAAACAGCAGAAAAGACATTAACAGAATGGAGAGCTGTAAATAATAGATTGTTACTTGCAAAGTTTGAATCAAAGCAGTGCAATATGAGTATTATAGTTTGCTATGCACCGACAGATGATTTCCCTGAAGAAGGAAAGATGAATACTTCGAAGAACTACAGAGTGTTATAGATGAGATCCAAAAGAGATGTGAAAATTGTCATTGGTGACTTCAATCTTAAAGTTGGAAAGAATGTTTGAGGGTCTTGGTTAAATTGCAAATGAAAATGGGACACATTTTATAAGATTTTATTCAACAAACAGTTTTTATTGGAGGTATTCTTTTCCAGAACAAAGACATCTACAAATATAAATGGACTTCACCAGGTAGCAATTACAAAAATCAAATAGATCACATATTTACTAATAAAGAAGGAATCAGGAATCTGAGAAATGTAAAAAGCTATAGAGTTGTAGATATTGGTAGTGATCACCAGCTCCTTATTGACGCGCTGAAATCTACTGAAAAAATGTAGATGAAACACCAAGGTTTGATATAACTGAGCTTCTAGAAGATGAGCACAGAGAAACGTTTACAATTGAATGTAAGAATCGATTTGCAGTCTTACAGACTTTAGGAGACGAAGGGCAGAAAATTACTGAAGAATGATGTGATATTAAGGACATATAAGTCAGTTAGTAGAGAAGTTTTAATGCATGCAGCTAGAAGGGGAAAACCATGGTTATCAAATGATACTTTGAATAATAAAAGGAGACAAACACAGATATTGATTGTTGAAAGCTTTCGAGGAAGTTATGAAAATTACAAGGTAGAGCATGCTAAGTATTCCAGTATTGATAGTGAAGTCAAAAGAAAAGCCAGGAATGACTGGAGAGAATATTTAGACAGGGAAGATAGATGAGGATGACAAAGCTATGAATCAGTGAGTGGCAATGATGAAAGAATTGCTCATAAAATTATTAATGGAATCTCTAATGGGGCAAAAAAAAAAAGAACCATATACCCATCAAAAAGAGAGATGGATCTATTATAGCAACAAAAGATGAAGAAAGGCAGCGTTGGATGGAACCCTTTAGTGAGGTCATGGATAGGAGATATGAAGGGAATAATTTGACTGATATACCTGAAGCTGAAGAAGACCTCAATGAGGCCATGAATGAATTCACTGTGTTTGAAGTCGAAGCTATCATTAAAAAACTAAAGAGATGTAAAGACCCTAGATACGATGGAATAACTACTGAGATGATATTGGCAGAAAATCAAGTGATTCCTAGAATGCCTACAAAAAGAGGACCTGACTAATTGCAATAATTACGTCACTTGCCATGAAAATATATTAGTATGCTCATTATAAAGAGACTAGAGAGAACGATTTATGAAAAGCTGATCAATGACCAAGCAGGATTAAGAAATGCAGTACAGCAATGTGTAGAATATAGAAATCAACTTTCGAAAGCATTTGTGGACTTTGAAAAAGACTTTCATAGTGCACACTGGCCAATTTTGGGGAGTCCTGCGTTATTACGGAGGTCCTCTTGAATATGTGAATTTGATTTAAGTCTGTTCATGAGCACAGAAAATGCAAAGTTAATGTTAGCGGGGTCCTAAGAATTTCCAGAGAATATTTGGAGTACTCCAAGGAAATGTGTGGTCACGTATGTTGTTTATCCTCTTCATGGATTTTGTAATGCACAGACCAGGTGGGGATGGTAGCAAAGGATTGGACTGGATTGGTAACAGGAAATTAGATAACCTAGAGTATGCTGATGACGCTGTCCTTATTAGGAAAATACCACAGGACTTGCAGAGCTTGCTCACCAGAATGCATGAAATGTCACATGAGGTTAGGCTCAAGATAAATGGAAAGGAAGACACAGATGATGAGAACGGAATAGGCAATGGAAGATGTTACTATATGGACATGAGTCGTGGTTTGACCATGAAACAGTATCCAACAAATATATATATATATATATATATATATATATATATATATATATACATATATATATATATATATATATATATATATATATATATTTATATATATATATATATATAGTATATATATATATATATTATATATGTGTGTGTGTGTGTGTGTGTTTGTATCTGTGTGCGTATATATATATATATATATATATATATATATATATATATATATATATATATATATATATATATATATATATATATATGTGTGTGTGTGTGTGTGTGTGTATATGTATATATATATATATATATATATATATATATATATATATATATATATATATATATATGTGTGTGTGTGTGTGTGTGTGTGTGTGTGTGTGTGTGTACGTGTTTGTGAGGCGAGGTTATACATATAATACATTTATACAAAAGATAACACATAAGTCCTTTTATATGTTGAAGAACTCTTCAATAAATCTTTCTAATTAACCAGGCACTGTTGTTCTCTTTACAAGCATGTAGCTTAATGTAATTTTTCACATACGATAAAACGAACAATTTTGCCTACATATGTCAACAAAGTTTACTCGTTTTTAAAATGACTGTGAAACTACAACTCAAGACTCAGTATAACGTAACTGGGTTCGTTCGTAGCTGTGAGCTTCGGAGTAAGGACATGAAGGGAGTATCTAACAAGCAAATGGATCTACCCCATTTGTACTCATTTCCGCTTTGCCCTACATTTTCTCTCTTCCTCCCTTAATTCTGGAACTAGGACAATGTCACACGACTCACATACATTATATGGCTTATTCTGTTCTGTCATATAGGAAATCCAAGTTAAACTCTGTTTACTACTAAAATTGAAACATCGTTGTTATATTAGAATTCGTGTACAAATTGAAACCGATGTACTAAGTTAACGATTTCAAGGTTTTTCTCATATTGCTGTTCAATGAAAGGAATTTCTGGAGTTATATGATTGGCAGTTTTCATACACGTATTGTCAGTCCGTTTCAATCATCACAATATCTAATTTAATAAAAGAAAAAATAATACTACCAGTTAATAATTCTTGCTGGGAAATAGAGATATAAATAACTATAATGATAAATAGATAGATAGATAAATGAACAAAAAATAAACAGATAAATATAATTGATATTTACTTTTCGAATAACTAGATTAATAGATAAGTAGGCAGATGAATTAATGAATATAGATTCTTGGGAGTTAGTGATTTTTCGGTTTCTTGCTTGAAATGAGGCCCCTGACTGAACAAGAGAAAATACTAAATTCAAACTTAATATCAATACTATCACAGTGCAGGTAAGCTTAGAGCAGTAGTCACTTAACTTCATAATAAAAAAAATAAGAATAAAATAAATAAACTGACCATCGAGGATATTTTCTTTTGGCATAAGATTATTTAACAATTTTATGAAAAATTTCAAAATTGATAAAAACCTTATCCAAAACAGCATGTTGTATCACCTGAATTTGATTACTGAAAACGTCGAATGTAATTTCCTTCCTAACGTCAACTGTTTGAATGGCCTAGTTTTCAAGTATTTTTACTCTCTCTCTCTCTCTCTCTCTCTCTCTCTCTCTCTCTCTCTCTCTCTCTCTCTCTCTCTCTCTCTCTCTCTCAGGCGAGCATGAAACTCTGCCTTACATATAAGAAATGGAAAGCTTAACGCACAAGAAAAAAAAATTGCTTGCATAATCACCAACTGTTTATTTTTCTTTTGTTTCTCTGACACCTTCTCGTTAATCAAAACGAGTGATGACAAAGCTAAGTCCTTCCATGTATATCATTCTCAGCCAACAAAAGAAAAAGAAAATAATCTGAAACTTAATGAGATTCTGTGAAATACAAAAATCACTCTTTTCGAGATTCAAGGTTTTTTATTTTTTTCTAGAAAATCGTAAATACGTACTAATATATTCTTAGTAATTTTCACTCTTTTCTGATTTACTTTTAGATAAGTCAAATACTAAGATGTTTGTCAATTTCTTTTACAATGAAATACATATTAGAATTGGAAAAATGAATACAACGTATTTAAAAGTTGGTTCATGTTGTGCAGTAAACAGCGACTATAACACGTCAAAATTCAGAAACAAGCGTTATTTCACGTCTGTTTTGATTTCCTATCTCCTGTGCCTTTCACAGAACATATTTGATCAAAACCGTGTCTAATTGTAGCTACGTTTATCGGAGAAATGTCAGTCCCTAGGAAGAAAATCCATCTAAGAATTAAAAACTAAAACAACGGTCCTTATTTATTCGATCCCTTATTTTTTCAATTCTAAAATAAAGACACTGTGCCATGATACACTCCCCACACACACACACACACACACACACACACACACACACACACACACATATATATATATATATATATATATATATATGATATATGTGTGTGTGTATATATATATATATATGTGTGTATATATATATATATATATATATATATATATATATATATATATATATATATATATATATATATATATATATATATATATGTACATATATCCAAATAAGCCATATATATTTTTGATACATTAATGTCTGGATTCTCTTAACGACATCGGGATCAAAGCCCCAGGCGAAATCACACAAAGACAAGAGCTTGTGACCGGCCAGGAATCGATCCCTGGTCCGGCAAACTTGTAGAGACAGTGACTAAACCACTTGGCCACGAAGAAAGATAAAAGTCAATGATAATTCTGCTGTACTTATACCTGTCGAATTCAGGTGTTTTGTACTTAGAATTGAAATTAGCCCATCTTCCCCATGCCAAAGCCTCCTGGCTGGTAGAGTGGTAGCATGTTTACCAATTGCCTAGTGGGGGGGGGGGCCTTACCCAGCTGCTGTTCTGGTGAGCATCTATTCTGATGAAACTGGAACTGAAACCAGACACCTTTAAGGTATCCCTACTTAGAAAGGGTAATGAACAATATCTCCCTTGAAATCAAGGTTGTAATTTATTACCGATAAAGAATTGCTAATACTAAATGTAAAAGTGTTACACAGGAGAGAGGCTGTAACTGTATTAGCGTAAGCGAAAGTAGTCCTTCAAGACAGGTATGTTACTGCTCATTTCTGAATTCATAATCTCAACTGAGGGAAAAGTCGTCTCTGGCAACACTGCCTGGATAAGAGGGGCGCTAATGATCCATGTGACGCCGTCAGCTGATAATGAGATGTCTGGTCTGACGACATTCAAATCTAATCATGGCCCCTGGAATTTCTTGGCTATACTGCTAGGTTGAGGTCAGCCCGAGTCGTTTTAATCTGACCCACCTTTCCTTCATTGCTCGTATATTCTTTTTTTATTGAAAGTCTAAGTAGGGCAAGAAGGTGTAGCTGAACTTATATTAGGTCAATAAAATACGAAAGACCCAATGTTAATGTGATGTCTTTCGTTGATGCCTTTATATAATTAATTCTATGGTCATTTCTCACAGCAGGAGTTCCAACCTGGGGTACATGTACCCACAGCGGTACAATTTTACTCATTAAGGGGATCATTGGATAAGAGAAAATAGCCAGTACTGCGCAATACAAGAGGTAATCTGCATTGAGATTGAATGATAAAATAAGATCATAACATCATTTTCATATTTTCTCTTTTTACCTCAATTATAGGGGAACACAGGAATCTATAAAAATACCCAAGGGGTACAGAAGAACAAAAAGGTTGGGAAATCCCTCCTCTAGAGTGATCACTGCCTCTCTACCAGAGGCTTGATTACCAACCAACTGTTCGTGTTGTCAATTGGAAGCTAATGGACATTAGACATTCTTATACGCCAGGCTGAAGCACAGGGCATATTCTTGATCATCATTGGATGGTAATTGACTTCTCTTTCCAGCTTCAAGTAAAATTTGAATGGCGTGTTCTTAATCATTAGTGTCAATCTTCATGGCAAGATCATACTTCCTCGATCGGTGAAAGTGACTTTATATTTCCTAACATTGATTTATGATGAAATCAATTCCGAGCTTAGTGGGGCTTCGTAAATTTATGTTTTACAAAGGGAATCATATTGTTTAGGCCATGTCATTATACACCGTTCTACTAAATAAATATTTTAGAGCCTTCTTTGGATTCTATCCCCCATGCAAGTAAAGTTGTTTAACTCTACGATTTACTATTTTCTAAATAATTAACTGAAGTCAAGTAGCCTGTTGGAAACGTCCCTGTCTTGCAATTTGCTGGATTTGGGTTCAAGACCAGCTCAAACTTGATAGTTTCTTGTAACGTTTGCAACCTCATCATCATTGTGACCTAAGGATAGGGAAGCTTACAGATCTACCTGATGAGTCTTCAGCAGCCATTGCCTGGTCTTCCCTGATTCTAGTTAGGGTGGAGAGGGGCTTAGGCGTGGATCCTATTTATATATGGTCAGTCTCTAGGGCATTGTCACTGTCCCTTGCCTCTGCCATTTATGTAATCTTTAAAAGCTTTTAATCGACATTCGTTTTATTGTTTCATACCTCATTTTATAACAATTCCGTTGTTAATGTACGACATACAAACATTCTCTAAACTAAAGTAGTCCGTGAGCAAAGTTTTTTCCCATTTTTTGAATTTGCACCCAACCAGTGATGTATGGATAAAATTTTGGCATGGTTCTGTTGATTGAAAATCGTGCCAATATATGTATATATATATATATATATATATATATATATATATATATATATATATATATATATATATATATATATATATATATATATATAGTCAATGGCACCCTACAAAATTATCATATTTTCTTTGAATTGATAAAAAATGGTAATATACATGGAGCAATAAGAAAAAAATACATTCCAATGTAGCTCTGAATATGTGATGATAATGTTAAATTCCAGATCTAAAGATACACACATGGACTACAGAGCCATGTGTAATCACTCAGAAGGATTTATAAGGATTCTCTATATCTCGGAAAGTTACGGGAGGAGGCTGTTTGACGTTCAGCACTATGCCAGGTTAATGTGTGTGGAAAACTCTCATTAAAGATACGACAGTAATTTTGAAAGCAACTTTGAAAGCAACTTTCTTTATGGGCAGAGGCAGAATGGTGATCTGACCTAGGATTAATAGTTTACTAGTCCGAAAATAAGGATTGTACTTATCATTACGGAATAAATAACAAAATGAAGATGAAAATTTATCTAAACAATCGTCTTGTATTTATCACTAAGTAAATATTAACTATTTTTGGTAAGACTGAGTATGTAGTAAACATAAATTTAAGTCTAAAACAGAATCAACAACAACAAATTCAGCCGTTTCTAGTCCACTGTAGGAAAAATGCCTCAGACATGTCCTTATTCATGTCTGGGGTTTGGCGGGTTGTCATCACCATGCTGGCCACGGCGGATTGGTGAGAGTGAGATATTTTAATCTGATCTCTCATAGCATACTAACTTAGTTTGGGTGTCCCTGACTGATACAACTTTGCTAATCTTGGCGATACACAAACCCTTTCCCCACTATAAGGTATCCCCTCTCAGAAAGGGAATAGAATATTTGATATAACATAATATAATAAATATAATAAGATGAATGTAGGCAAATCGTAGTGGATTTTTCCCAGGAGAACCCATCAATTTGTGGTAAAATTTATGCCCCCTGTGGCCACGGGGGCATAAAAACAATTAGAATAGCGCCAACGTTATCCCTGCGTGTCGTAAGAGGCGACTAAAAGGGACGGGACGAGGGGGCTGGGAACCCCCTCTCCTGTATATAATCCTGCGAGACGTCAACAAAGAGATGGAGCTGGGGGGAGAGTGACATCTCCTCGCACTCTAGTTTTGGGGTGTTTGAATGTGCATGGATGTAGTACGATAGAGAGTAAAAGATGTGAGATTGGAAGTATGTTTAGGAAGAAAAGGATAGATGTATTGGCCTTATGTGAGACAAAGATGAAAGGAAAGGGTGAAGTGATGTTTGGTGAAATGTCTGGTAGAGTGTCTGGGATTGAAAGGGGAAGAGCGAAAGAGGGTGTGGCTTTATTGCTGAGTGAATGGATGACAGGTAAAGTAGTGGAATGGAAGGAAATATCATCTAGGTTAATGTGGGTAAAGGTTAAGTTGGGTAGGGAATGTTGGGCATTTGTCAGTGCGTATGGGCCAGGTAGTGAGAAAAGTGAAGAAGAGCGGAACGAGTTCTGGAATGAATTAACTAGGTGTCTAGAAGGACTGGGTAGAAGGAATTATGTAGTTGTCATGGGTGACTTAAATGCTAGAATGGGCGCTGGAGAGGTAGAAGGTGTCATTGGGAAGTAAGGCGTACCAGGTGAAAATGAGAGTGGCGAGAGACTGGTAGATATGTATGTTGAACAAGAGATGGTAATAAGTGCTAGCTTTTTCAAAAAGAAAGATAAAAACAAGTATACATGGGTAAGAGTGGCAAATGGAAGAGTAGTAGAAAGGGCATTAATGGATTATTTGTTGATAACTAAAAGAATGTTTGGAAGATTGAAAGACGTGCACGTGTTTAGGGGTATGGCTAACGGTATGTCTGATCATTTTTTGGTGGAAGGAAAATTAGTTGTAGCAAAAGAGTGGGGGAAAAGAGTAGATGAATGTAAAAGGGAGCTAGTGAGGATTGAAGAGCTAATAAAACCGGGGGTAAAAAGTAAATATCAGGAAAGGTTGGAAATGGCATGTAATTTAGAGGAGGAGTTGTTGTTAGTAAAAGAAAATTTTGTTGGGATTGCAAGTGATGTGCGTGGCAAGACGGTTGTTGGAGGCAGTATGAGGAAGGGCAGTGAATGGTGGAATGAAGGAGTGAAGGTAAAAGTGGAAGAGAAAAAGAGGGCTTTTGAAGAATGGCTGCAGAGTAATAGTATAGAGAAGTATGAAAAATATGGAGAGAAAAATGTGGAAGTAAAGAGCAAGGTACGTGAGGCAAAGAGGGCAGCTGACCTGAGGTGGGGTCAGGGATTGGGTCAGTCATATGAAGAGAATAAGAAGAAGTTTTGGAAAGAAGTGAAGAGAGTAAGGAAGGCTGGCTCAAGAATTGAAGAGACTGTGAAAGATGGAAATGGAAGTTTGTTAAAAGGAGAGGAGGCAAGGAAAAGGTAGGCGGAATATTTTGAAAGTTTACTGAATGTTGACGATAATAGGGAGGGAGATATAATTGCTGTTGCAGGTGCTGAGGTGCCGGTGATGGGAGATGAAAATGAGAGAGAGATTACAATAGAGGTAGTGAAGAGAGCACTAGATGAAACGAGAGTAGGAAAAGCATCTGGTATGGATGGTGAGAGAGCTGAGATGTTGAAGGAAAGGGGTGTGACTTTACTTGAATGGTTGGTGAGATTGTTTAATATGTGTTTTGTGTTGTCAATGGTACCAGTAGATTGGGTTTGTACATGTATTGTACCACTATATAAGAGTAAGGGAGATGTGCATGAGTGTTGTAATTCAAGAGGTATTAGTTTGTTGAGTGTAGTTGGAAAAGTGTATGGTAGAGTAATGATTAATAGGATTAAGGATGAAACAGAGAATGCAATCTTAGAAGTACAGGGTGGTTTTAGAAGAGGTAGAGGTTGTATGAATCAGATTTTTACAGTTAGGCAGATATGCTAGAAATATTTAGCAAAAGGTAAGGAGGCGTATGTTGCGTTTATAGATCTGGAGAAAGTGTATGATAGAGTAGATAGGGAAGTAATGTGGAATGTGATGAGGTTATATGGAGTTGGTGGAAGGTTGTTGCAAGCAGTGAAAAGTTTCTTCAAAGGTAGTAAAGCATGTGTTAGAATAGGAAATGAAGTGAGTGATTGGTTTCCGGTGAGAGTGGGGTGGAGACAGGGATGTGTGATGTTACCGTGGTTGTTTAACTTGTATGTTGATGGAGTTGTGAGAGAGGTGAATGCTTGAGTGCTTGGACGAGGATTGAAACTGGTAGATGAAAATGACCATGAATGGGAGGTAAATTAGTTTTTGTTTGCGGATGATACTGTACTGGTTGCAGACACAGAAGAGAAGCTTGACCGATTAGTGACAGAATTTGGAAGGGTGTGTGAGAGAAGGAATTTCAGAGTTAATGTGGGTAAGAGTAAGGTTATGAGATGTACGGGAAGGGAAGTTGGTGCAAGGTTGAATGTCATGTTGAATGGAGAGTTACTTTAGGAGGTGGATCAGTTTAAGTACTTGGGTTCTGTTGTTGCAGCAAATGGTGGAGTGGAAACAGATGTACGTCAGAGAGTGAATGAAGGTTACAAAGTGTTGGGGGCAGTTAAGGGAGTAGTAAAAAAAGGGTTGGGCATGAATGTAAAGAGAGTTCTATATGAGAAAGTGATTGTACCAACTGTGATGTATGGATCAGAGTTGTGGGGGAATGAAAGTGACGGAGAGACAGAAATTGAATGTGTTTGAGATGAAGTGTCTAAGGAGTATGGCTGGTGTATCTCGAGTAGATAGGGTTAGGAGCGAAGTGGTGAGGGTGAGAACGGGTGTAAGAAATGAGTTAGCAGCTAGAGTGGATTTGAATGTGTTGAGGTGGTTTGGGCATGTTGAGAGAATGGAAAATGGCTGTCTACTAAAGAAGGTGATGAATGCAAGACTTGATGGTAGAAGTACAAGAGGAAGGCCAAGGTTTAGGTGGATGGATGGAGTGAAGAAAGCTCTGGGTGATAGGAAGATATATGTAAGAGAGGCAAGAGAGCGTGCTAGAAATAGGAATGAATGGCGAGCGACTGTGACGCAGTTCCGGTAGGCCCTGCTGCTTCCTCCGGTGCCTTAGATGACCGCGGAGGTAGCAGCAGTAGGGGATTCAGCATTATGAAGCTTCATCTGTGGGGGATAACGGGGGAGGGTGGTCTGTGGCACCCTAGCAGTACCAGCCGAACTCGGTTGAGTCCCTTGTCAGGCAGGGAGGAATGTAGAGAGTAGAGGTCCCCTTTTTGTTTTGTTTCATTTGTTGATGTCGGCTACACCCCAAAATTGGGGGAAGTGCCTTGGTATATGTATGTATGTAAATATGCTAATTTTCGTAGGTGCCTGTTGTATCAGCCTAGTAAGAGGGAAAATTGTTATTTCTTCAAGAATTTTTGGCCCAAAAATCATTATAATGAAAATGATGACCTCTGGGCACCAATGCGAGGAAATGGGGGAGAAAAAAAGGAGAAGAAAATAGCGAGATAATATAAAGCTAAAACCAAAAACTACCAGAACAAATATATATATATATATATATATATATATATATATATATATATATATATATATATATATATATATATATATATATGTATATATATATATATATATATATATATATATATATATATATATATATATATATATATATATATATATATATATATATATATATATATATAGTCTTTCCAAAAGTATAGGAAATCATGCAGTAGTAAATTGATTTAAGTACCAATGAGTGGAAAAAGGAAAGAGAATAAAATGAGAAGAAAAGAGGAGACAGAAAAAGGGGGATAGAAGCACAAGAACAAGAGACTAAAATATAAGTAGTCTTTCCAATACTGCGAGAAAGCAAAACATGAACAACTAGAAAAGCTTTGGGTTTCATAGAATCAATTTAGACCGTAGGCGTATTTGAAGTCTGTTTGACAACCATGTGCGAACTCGCTGTTAAGGTTGACCTTTTACTTGACCCTGACCTTGACCTATGACTTAGGACCATCAAAATTTAATTACTTCCACGTCTCAACATAACAATTAATCCCCGCGGGTTTCACTACTCTATGAGTAAAATTGTGGCCAGGAAGATGTTCACAGACAAACAGACAAACGGACGAATAGATAAACAGGCGCGAAAACCTATCCTCCTCCCATTTACGTTACCGAGCTAAACGAGGCTAAAACATAAACAACCCCCCCCCCCCCCACCAAAAAAAAAGCGAGAAAACAAAGCAAGAACAAAAGGAACTAAAACCTAAGTAGTTTTTCCAAAATGAAATAGGCCTACACTCATGAATCAGTACTATTAACTGACATGATCTAACTTCAACAAGCTCCAACTTTTTCATTCACATTATCGCAGTAGATCTCATATTACTCATTGTTCGATTTTCATCCTCATTCATCACCAGGTTCTCCTCCTCAACTCCTTTCCCAAACAACCCTCAATACGGCTCGGTTCACACGACCGGATTTTTCTCAACGCTGAAATATTTCCGCTCATTTGGAGGCATGTCTTCACACGAGAATTTTCCCCAAGCGGCTTCGCAGTTTCTAAAAGCCACTACACTGGAACCACGCACATCAGCATTGCAGATTGCAGTTGCCTTCGATTGCAAGTAAATTGCAAAGCCCTCCAAGTTCACATTCAAGAGTCCTAATTAGTAGCATTAAACTTGGATTCTAATCCTTCTTACACAATAAAGACTCACCCATACCATCATCATCTCATAAGCCTATTGACGCAAAGGGCCTCGGTTAGATTTCGCCAGTCGTCTCAATCTTCAGCTTATAGATAAACACTTCTTATTCATCATCTCCGACATCACGCATCATAGTCCTCAGCCATGTAGTCCTGGGTCGTCCAACTCTTTTAGTACCTTGTTAAATGTTTGGTAAACTAATCTCTCTTGGAGAGTGCGAAGAGCATGCCCAAACCATCTCCATCTACCCCTCACCATAATCTCATACACATATGGCACTCGAGTAATCTCTCTTATAGTTTCATTTCTGATCTTGTCCTGCCATTTAACTCCCAATATTCTTCTGAGGACTTTGGTCTCAAATCTACAAAATCTGTTGGATATTGTTTTGTTGTCATACCACGACTGATATCCACACAGTAACACCGATCTCACAAAACTGATATATACCCTGATTCTTATATGTAATTTCAGGTGATTTAATTTCCAAATTTTACTTATCCTAGCCATTGTTTGATTTGCTTTCTTTAAATCTTTCATTAGACTCCAATTCTAAAGATCCTGTATTAGCTATCATAATTCCTAATTATTTAGATAATTCCACCTCATTAATCCTTTCTCCTTCCAATGATATTTAATCTTCCATCGCATATTCCGTTCGCATCATCTCTGTCTTTCTTCTATTCATCTTGAGCCTAACCTCATATGATATTTCATCCATATACCGTATATATATATATATATATATATATATATATATATATATATATATATATATATATATATATATATATATATATATATATATATATATATATGAGATACGAAGGGAATAATTTGATTATTACACTTGATGCTGATGAAGAAGTTGATGTGCTGATGTATGCGTTCAGCGTGTTTGGAGTCAAAGTCATTATTAAAAAACTCAGATGGAAAGCACCGGGATACGATGGAACAACTGCTGAGATGATACTGGTTGAAAATGGAGTGACTCCCAGAATATTTATAGGATTATTTTGTAGAATGTGGCATGAAAAGACAAAACCTGATGAATGAGAGTTAGGAGTGTTGGTGAAAAGGGCCCCAAAAAGGGAGACCTGACTGATTGTAATAATTACAGAGGCATCACACTTACGTCAGTTGCCATGAAAATATATAGCATGCTTATTCTAAAGAGACTACAGAGAAAGATTAATGATAAACTGAGAGATGAACAAGAAGGATTTAGAAAAGGTAGAACTTGTAATGGCCAAATTCTAATTTTGTGACGTTGCACAGCAATACTTTAAATATAGAAAACAACTTTTGATGGCATTTGTGGACTATAAAAAGACTTTTAAATTGTGCACCGGCCAATTTTGTAGAGAGACATGCATTATTATAGAATTCCTCTTGAATATATACATTTGAATAAGTCCGTTCATGAGCATAGCATGTGCTATGTTAATGAAAGGGGAGTTATATCAAATGAAGTTCCAGTGAACAGCAGAGTACTCCAAGGGAACGTGTTATCACCTATGTTGTTTATCCTCCTCATGGATTTTGCAATGCGTTGAACAGTTATAGATGGTGGAAAAGGATTGGACTGGATTGGTAAAAGGAAATTAACTGACCTAGAGTATGGTGATGATGCTCTACTTACTAGCAGAACACCACAGGATGTGTAATGCTTGCTTACCAGAGTGCATGAGATATTACAGGAGGTTAGGCTTCAGATAAATTGAAGAAAGACAGACATGATGGGAACGGAACATGCAATGGATTACGAAATATCGTTGGAAGAAGAAAGGATTAATGAGATAGAATCTTTCAAGTTTTTAGGAACTATGATCTCCAATACAGGGTCATAGAATTGGAGTTTTGGGGAAGATTGAAAAAGGCAAATCAGGCAGTTGCTATGTTAAGTAAAATTTGGAAATCAAATCCCCTGAAATTACAAATGAAAATTAGAATATATATATCAGTTTAGTGAGATCGGTATTACTGTATGCACATGAGTCGTGATATGACAATGAAACAGTATCCAACAGATTTAGTGATTTGAGAATAAAGCCCTCAGAAGAATATTAGGAATTAGATGACAGGACAGGATTAGAAATGAAACTAAAGGAGAGATTACTCAAGTACCATATGTAGATGACATCATGATTCGGGGTAGATGGAGATGGTTTGGATACACTCTTAGCACTCCCTATGAGAGAGTAGTTCACCAAACGTTTGACTGGGATCCACAAGGCACTAGAAGAGTTGGAAGACCTAAGCCCACATGACTGAGGACTATGAGACGTGAAGTAGAAGATGACGACATATGTGTGTGTGCATATGTATACACACACACACACACACACACACACACATACATACATACATATAAGTAAGCATAATTCAGCTATCACCTAGACTAAAAGCTCCATCACAACAAAAGGCTAAATATATATCCTGGCATTTTCATATAGAATCCAATAAGGAGTCAAATACTTTCTCATTTTCTTTCCTTCTTTTTCTTAACAAAGTGTCCCCGGTCACACAATGAACTATGATGAAGGTAAAAAATAGTCTCCCTTTAGGGACCTATTGGCGGGTCTAAAAATAGAGAAAAGAAATTGAGGGAAAATGGTAGTGGAATTATTTCTCTATTCTACCTGTTCACATTTCTCCTTTTTCCTGACTTATTTCAATGCTACAGCAGGAACTAAAATACACCATTCATTTTTAGTATCCAATGAATTAATATAAATTCATCAGAGCTTTTCCAAATCATTAAAATCTTATAAACAGAAAAATATTCGGAATCTGTTAAAATGTCAGATAAAGTTTACTGACGAAAACTTACATCTCGAGTTCTTTTACAAAACGTACATTCATAAAATGTGTTGGATGGTTAAAATAGTGCCAGACTCACTGCACTTGGGATAATTTTGTGAAGTGCACACATTAAAAAGTCATGCGTCAAATTGCATGACCAATACCCAATCTTGCCAAAATTACCCCCGTCCCCCTATCTCTCTGGTATGATGATTCACTTGGAAAAACTATTAGTTTTTTTGTTTTTATTTATTATTTTGCGATTCATGATCGAGGTAATCGAAAGTGGTTGTGCAGTAACAAACAAAACATTACTAACTACAGGATACTCTCTCTCTCTCTCTCTCTCTCTCTCTCTCTCTCTCTCTCTCTCTCTCTCTCTCTCTCTCTCTGTTCCAGGATAAATAGAAAGTGCATATAATGACGAGACTCTCTTCAGGCTGTTGTTTACCTGGTTACACAATTTTCTAATTTTCAATTTGAACCTTTTTTTTTATTTGGGTAAGCTTCTCTGCAGCTGTCGGTCGTCCAAACACTCATCGATACTTGACTCCTCATGACATATGACAGTAAAGACAATATATAGCAAATCATACATTGATATCCACGACTCTTTTCACTTTGACTGGAACTTCCTTCTCTTTGAATTCCTTGGGGAGGCAGTACCTTGACCTTTGAAAAAAAAAAAAAAGTTTACAGACAATGGCCCGATTCTTTTATTAATTTCTTTATACGAGCCAAATCTATATAATACACGGACCTTTCCCATATTTTTCTCTATTTATAATACTATTAGGAACCAAAGTGTAATTCTGACATTTAATATACTCTCTTACTGCTTCCTCTGCAATAGTGCATTGATATTAAATGAAAACACTATTACTATTGTAAATTGATTTTATACAAGCAACTTCTGTTTCATTTCCTCCTACTATGAAGAGACAACAGACGAAAATACGCACGTACAAAAATTAAATCTAATATGACGACCAAACAACTCTCTTTAGAAAAGGAGAGAAGAAAAAAGTTCAAGATCACACGCTTTGTGGCCATTTCTTTGTAGAAGAGGAACTCCCATCCAGCCGCTGTTGCTATTCTAGCACGACCTCAGAAGTGGTTCTTTAAAACCACTGGAATCTTCTTAGAATAGTATTTTTAGACCTCTTGTTTAGACAGGAGTGTTTTGATTGCTTTTTTGTATACCGCTTTTTCGTCATTTTAAAGTTTACTAAATTAAGTAACATAAGTTTCATTGGCAATTCTTTAAATTAGGAGATAAAAGAGACCAAATAAAAATAAGCCATTTAATATTCCATTTTCTTAGCATTGTTTTCCTTTTGCTATTTTCCTACCATTAAAATTAAAGAGTATTAGCAGTCTATCAAATAGCATAGGAATACTTTGAAATCTTTATTTACATAGTTACCAATTGAAGATATTATTTATCAATAAAAAGATAAATGAAAGACGGTAAAATACGTTCTAAAAACTTATATTTTGAGTGGTGAGCCATGAAACATTTGCTATGATCCTTTTCATAATGATATGGATATTGGGTAACTTTCTTTAATTCTGTGCTTGAAAGATTATTTTATTGTCACACAAGCCTGTTCTCTGACACCTTTCAGCACCTGGGACTGGAGCTTTGCCAACTTAAGTGGCAAAATAATTTACATATACAGCAAAACCTCACTAACCTGTGTAGGAACTGTTCGGCACCACTTCCTTGAGGAGTGGCACTGAAGCCTATAGAAAGAGGGTAATTCTTTTCCCCCATTATCAAAAGGGAGGCACTAAATAAAATAGTTCGTTAACATTGTGTACCTTCTAACATGTGCACTCTTGTTCCTCTAACTTCGATGGATCTATAAACAAAGGCATGCAAAGGACCAATCTCAGATTAACCGTAGAGATAAAAGTCCTGGGAGGGGGGGGTCACTTGAAGAGTTTCAGTTCTTTGGTTCGAGTAGAAATACGCATAGGAACATTAGTTCACTCTTATCAAATTATTCGTGGATACACATTCAAGTTCACAAAGAGTGAATAAAGTTTTGAAGTGATGTTGAACGAATTATTAACTTAGTCCTTTAAAACACAATCAAGTTTAGAAGAGTGTGAGTAGTTTTGTTCTTTTCTTCTTGTATGTTACACTGTTTCCTATTTAACACAATCAAATTTACAAAATAATAGTTAAGTAATTTTGGTCCTTTCCTCACGACTGTCATACAGTTTTTGTCTTCATAGTCCCAAGTAATCCGACTTCGGGTAGGGAACGAGGCGGGCATCTTCCTAGGCGGTGTTTTCTGTCTCAGTTTCGACAGGATGAAGTTATGAGGTCCACCCATGGATGCGTCCATTGGCCACAGTGAACAAAATGGCGTCCTGTCTGAAATGAGAGGACACAGTTTGGTATAAATGGCAAAAGAGGGTGATCTTAGCATTTTAAAACTACGGGCTAGGAAATCTAGCTTGAGGAAATGCAGCCGTCAAAGGAATGGTAATCGAATAACAAAGGAGAAAGCGTGAGAAGAGTTGCTGAATTATTACTAATGTGGTATGGACAATGGTCAAATAAAAATTTACAGAGGATTAACTGTGACAGCGTGTGACCTCATATAGTTGAAGCATAGGTAGAAATTTACGAGGGATAGCTGTTTCAAAGGATTCAGCTTTCAAAAGGGTAGAGATTTAATTCAAGCAATAGCGAGTGGTCTTGAGAAGCCGAGGGCTTATCATTATGTGTTTTTTTCAAGCAGGTTTAATGGTATATGCTGGATGTGAAACTCGGCCACGCCTGTTTTTCTCGGAGGTCTGACATTCCCACCGGCTTAAAGAATTGTCATTTTTGTGAGACAACTGGCCGCATTAATCTTCTTTGTGATTGTAATATTCAGGTGTCGTTCTAGAAAATACTCTTATGTGAACATAGAGTGTCAGCTAATCTGGCAATTAGTGTGAGAAAGGTGCACTGGCTTCCAAAGTCAAAGAAACTGCGCATATACACAGGGCGTTCTATATGCATGATACAAAAGTTGGTAGTGGCGAGTGTGGTGGTTGTGACAGGCAGGTGACTGATCAGTGTCATGGCAGCATTCCGAGTGATGGGTGCAGTCCTCAAGTTGCTTGGGAGACTAGGACACAGGAGTAGAATGTGGGCTTACTGACACCACTAGCAGACAATTTGGGGGCTGCAATTGCTGTAGTGCTCCAAAACGAAAGTGGCTGCTAAGAGCTTATTTTTTCGCATCGAATCTTAAATATTTCGGTCATTTTACCTGGAAAAGGACTAAAGCAGAGGATGGAAGGGGACCGTCCGCCATGTCCGCCATTTTTTTTCCTAATGATCCAAATTACACAATTTCTATATATGTTTTAGACACATATAATACCTTCATCATATAAAAATTTCAAGTCATTTGATCAAAAACTTTTGGATTTATGAGCAAAAATCATGATTTAAAAAAAATATTTAGGTACATTTTTCCCCACTACTATAATACCAATTGTATTGAAACTTTTACCACAAAAACTACTCTAACAACCGAACAATTCTGTCAGACAGAATTTTGATTTTCCTTTCTGTTTTTTTTTTAATGAATTTTTATTTTTTTTTCCTCGTCTAGACGGAAAATAATCATGAAAAAAAATGTAAAACGAAAATCAAAATTTTGTCTGACAGAATTGTGGAATTTTTATTCTTCTTTTCAACGATATCTTTTTCTTTAATATCGAACAACAAATAAGTGAGAAAAATGTACCTAAGTGGGAATAAGTATGTTTTTGAGTTATGAGCTCCCAAAGATTTGCAGCAAGCTTTCGCTTCTTTTCTAAAAGAAATCAAGATAATATTATTATGATAACTTTTATTGCTCATTCCTACATAAATGCACCCTAAAGGAGGTATTTGAACCCTCAGTTTACTATTCCTATGTTATGAGTTGCCAGCGATCTCTAATTGTTGCCAGTGTTTTAGTTAGCAGGTTTCAGCATTGTACTCTTATCCATGTTTCCCTCTTTCTTGGTTCTTTTTTCTTGTTCTCCACTTACTTTTTGTTCTTTCTATCACCTTATGTAACATTGGCATTGCTATAAAATTCCAGAGGACGTTGTGAAAGCACAATCAACATACGAACTTCAAGTAAATAAACACATGCATTATAATTTCTATGTCTTTGGAAATTTGTGATTTTTTCGTAGCAGGTAGTTTTCATTCACCTACCCTCTACCAATGCCTTTCATTTCTGCCAGAGGTACGAGATTTCGAAACATGAGAGAGAGAGAGAGAGAGAGAGAGAGAGAG
>NC_090735.1:73572281-73609781 GCF_036898095.1 Palaemon carinicauda | reverse complement strand
CAAACCTCAACAAGATTTCTGTAGGGCAGCTAACTTGCGGGGTTTGTCGTACTCCTTGTCGTGCACGAGAACCTTGAACGAGGACCACCAGGCGTGTCAGGATTTGATCCTGCTGTCAAATATGGAAGGATCCTAATCGGGCAGTGGCCCAGTGATGATGATGAGGGTTGGAGTGGGTGGAGTTGGCAAACGTGTACAGACATCACATGCCACGAGGAGGGTAAGTCGTATGTAACTATCATAAACAGCATCGGATAATTTGATAAGATTTTCCTGCTGTAGGGTTTCGGCAAGCAATGTCCCGTGGTTCTAAAGAGCTGAGAGGTATCCATTGAGCTGGTTGGTTTTCTTCTCGTGAAGGGTAAGGTGTGGGAAATCCTCGAAGATGAGGAGCTCAGTTTTCATATATATGAGCAGTCTTTGAATTTACTGATCTGGGTAGGGCTAATGATCGGTGGGGCAATGAGTTCTTCAGATTGTTTTGTTTTTCTTTTCTTTTTTTTTTTTTTTTTGTGAGCCAGGTTCGTTGTCAGGAATAGGTTCGGTTACAACCCTGGTTTTGGATGAGGGAGTGAAGAGTTGACTGGAGGGGGAAGGTGATAGGGTCCATGAAGGACCTTCTGGGCTAGAAGTACTCCTTTTTCCATTGTTACGTGTTTATGCAGGCATAGATCTGAGTTTGGGCTGGAAATCACGGAATACAGGATAGGGAGCAGGAAACCCCGAATGTGATTGTAAGGTTAATAGGTTTGAGTAGCAAATAACTGGGCCGTGAATCAAGGAATACATGATTAGGGGCACGAAATCATGGATGTGATTATAGGGTTAATAGGTTTGAGCAGCAAATCCAAGAATATGCGATTGGGCTGTGAGAAATCACGATTGTAATGGTACCTAAATTGAAGGTTTAAGGGTTGAGCATTAATTCAATGGACCGCAAATCATGGACTACATGATTTGGGGCACGAAATCACGAATTTCATTGTGGGATTGATAGGTTTGAGTAGTAAATCACAAAATATGTCATTGGGGCTGCGAGAAATCACGAATGCAGTGGTACTTAGGTTAAGGTTTTAAGGGTTGAGCTGCTAATCACTGGCCTGTGAATCTCGGAATATGTGATTGGGGGCATGAAATCATGTATGTGATTGTAGGGTTAATAGGTTTGAGCAGCAAATCACAGAATATTAAATTGGGGGTGCAAGAATTCACGAATGTGATGGTACTTAGATTAAGGGTTTAAAGTTTGAACAGCAAATCCCTGAATGAGTGATTGAAGACTGCATGAATCACGTGTGATTAGTTTTGGTTTAGAGCACGTGGTACGTACGGCAGAGCACTTTCGTTTTTTAGCAAGGCTAGTTTGGGTGAAGGGTACTCTCGATCGGAGAGGAGAACGTTTATATCCCGAGAAGTCCCAAAATCGAGCAAATTACTCAAGGTAAGTTGCATCGACACAGGTGCCTATAAAATTACATTTCACTTATATTTTCTTTGAGGTGCATAGACTACATTAGTAATTACGTTATACACACTTGGATGTAAGAAAGAATTTTTCATCTCCTTGACTAAATTATACAAACATCACCAAAAATAAAATAACAATATTATACCTAACGTAGAACGTGGGTAGATAGAGCCCAAGCGTGGAGTGGGCCACGGATTCGGAAGTTATTTTATGCTCTATTCTGGCACTTAAGGATTTTTATGACACTGACGTTATAAAGCGACAGAGTGTGCCACAACAGGGCTTATCTTACTAAAAGTGAGCAGAGCAAAGGTTTTTAATTTTACGTTTGATATAAATGTTACTGAAACATGATAACGTGGCATAAGATATTAATGATTTCATTTATTTAGTGAATAGAGCAAAATTTTGGATTTCACTTTTATGTCCTCTTTTTTAAATGTTACCAAACATCACAAATAACGTAGAGTGAGATTTAAATAGTTTGATTTATTTAGCGAATAAAGCAAAGTCTTACATTTTTATGTTTTATATAAAAATTACTTTGACATCACAAATAACGAAGCGTAAGACAAATGTGGTTTGATTTATTCAATAGAGTAGAGCAAATGTTGAGTTTTTATCTGGTTTATATCAATGATATTGGGATATCACAAATAATGGTGTAAGATGTAAATGGTTTGATCTATGAAGAGAATAGAGCAAAGGTTAGGGTTTTAATTTTACTTATATGAATATTACTGGGACATCGCAAATAATGGAGTCTAGATCAAAATGGTTTGATTTTCAGATAAATAAGAGAGTGTGTGATGAAAAGGGGTAGAAAGATCGGGCGGCAAAAGCAGTGGAAATAGAAGGATTTATAAGAAAAAAAATGGATTCTGGCATTTTAAACTTCTTTTGTGTCTCACTCAACTTATTTCGCCACGTGGTTTCACGAGCGGCACTTTCCTTCAAGCGGCGTGCTGGCTTCTTGAGGGCAGCGATTGGAGGAGTATATTAAGAGCTGCTATTTGGGTGTCTTAAGGGTAACCATCTGGACGTCTAGAGGACGGGGAGATATCTTCTTACATTACGTTACATCTGGAGCATTGTGTCATTTTTTCTCTCACTCTCTTTTTGTGCGTTGATTTTTCACGTGACTACAATTTTATTTTCTTTATTCCACTATTACTGTTAAAATTTTTCTTTTAGTGTATCCCTTATTTTTTAGAGCACTTTCGGTATTCCTTTAAGTCCTGATTCAGATCTGGTTCGCACCTGAGCAATTAGAGATGTGGTGGCACTGAAGTCTATAGAAAGAGGGTAACTTTTTTACCCCACGATCAAAAGGGAGACACTAGATACAACGGCCCATTTATTACTGTGTATTATCTAATATGTGCAACCTTGGTCCTCTAAATTCGATTGATTTATAAACAAAGGCATGCAAAGGACCAATCTTAGATTAACCTATGGATACCAGAGGTGGAGGGGGATGGTCACTTGAAGAGTAATTCTAGTTCTTTGGTTAGAGTAGAAATACACACCGGAAAATTAGATCGACCTTATAAAATTATTCCTGGATACACAGTCAAGTTTACAAAGAGTAAATAAAGATTTGCATTGATGTTGAACGAATTATTATCTTAGTCCTCTTAAACAAAACCCAGTTTACAACGAGTAGGAGTAATTTCGATCTCTTCTTAAGTGTTAAACTACTTCCTTTTGAACACAATCAAGTTTACAAAAAATACAGTAGAGCAATTTCGGTACTTTCTATTCACAGTCCCAGGTAACGTTAGACTTCGAGTAGGGAAGGAGGCGACCAACTTACTAGATGATGATTTATTTCTCAGTTTCGACAGGACGAAGTTGTGAGGTCCATCCATGGATGCGTCCATTGACCATGATAAACAAAATGGCGTCCTGTCTGAAAAAAGTGGATACAATTGGATATAAATGCCAAACGAGGGTGGTTTTGACATTTTAAAACTATGGGTTAGGAAATGCAGCGGTAAAAGGAATGGTAATCTGATCACAAAGAAGAAAGCGTGGAGGTTATCACTAACCTAGTATAGACAAAGATCATGTAAAAATGTACAGGGGATTAACTGTATCAATGTATTTGGCTAGCGAAAAGGGTAGGGATTTAGTTTAAGCATTAGCGATTAGCCTCATATAGATGAAGGATAGGTAGAAATTCACTAGGGATAACTGTGTCAAAGGAATTGGCTCTGGAAAAGGATAGAGATCTAATTGAGATTCGAGCGGCTTATCAACATGTGTTGTTTTTTAATAGGTTTAATGGTATATGCTGGAAAAGAAACTCGGCCAAAAGTGTTTTTCTCGGAGGTCTGTTATTCCTACTGGCTTAAGGAATTAACATTTTCAGGAGAAGACTGGCAGCACGAATCTCCTTTGAGATTGTAATATTCAGTTGTCGTTCGAGAAAGCACTTTTATGTGAACATGGGGTGTCAGTTAATCTGGCAATTAGCAAAACGAGCATTGATATCAAAGTGCAACATGCTTAAAGAGATATGTTGAAAATTTCTTTATTTCAATACTAAACACGGATGTATAGAGCTAAGGATTATAGATATGTATTTCAGTAAAAACAGAATAATATACTGATTAAATATATAAATTTGTTAGTAGCACACTTATTACAATGTTAATCAATTCAATAGTTATTATGCATGTTCTTATTTCTAGCTTTCGTTCAGAATTCTTGTGAGATTTCGAACAAAACCGCCTGCTTTAAAAAACACATGCCGCAAATCCTCAAGTTAAACTGCATTAAAGAAAAATGCAGCAAACCGTTCCATTTTACCATGTTAAGAAACATGTGCAGCAAATTCTTAACCTATAAAACCCTGTTAACAAACATACGCAACAAATCCTCAAGGTAAACCAATTTCACAAGCATATGTAGCAAACCCTGAAGTTAAACCACTTTAAGAAACATATGCAGCAAACATTCAAGTTAAAACGTTTAAACAAACATACGCCGCAAGCCTTCAAGTTAAACCAATTTAATAAACATAAACAACAAACCTTCGAATTAAACCTCTTTAGCAAATATGCAGCAAACCCTAGAGATAAACCACTTTCACAAATACAGTAATGAGGAAACACCCAAGTTAAACAGCATTAAAAAACATTCACAGCAAACTTTCAAGTTAAACTGCTTTAACATACATAAGCAGAAACCTCAAGTTAAACCTCTTTCACAAACTTACACAAAAAACCACAAGTTAAACTGCTTTAACAAACATACGCAACAAACGCTCAAGTTAAACTGCATTAAGATACATATGCACCAAACACTCGCACTGAACTGCTTTAGCAAACCGATTTTAGAAACATACACAAAAAACCCTCATGATAAACAGCTTTAACAAATATATGCAGCAAACCCTCAAGTTGAACTGGTTTACAAACATAGTCAGCAAACCCTCTGGTTGAATAAATTTAACAAACATACGCAGAAAATGGCTGAATTAAACATCTTTAACAAACATACACAGCAAACCCTCAAGTTAAACCAATTTAACAAACATACACAGCAAAACTTAAAGTTAAATAGCACTGTCAAAGATACACAGGAAACCCTCAATTTAAACGGTTTTAGCAAGCATACGCAGCAAACCCGCCTGTTAAACCACTTTAACAAACATATACAGCAAACCCTTAAGTTAAACAGCTTTAACAACCATATAGAGCAAAAGCTCAGGTTAAACTGCTTTAACAAACATACGTAACAAACCCTCGAGTAAAACAACTATAACCAATGTGAACAGCTAATCCTCAAGTTAAACTGCTTTAAAAAACATATGCAGCAAACCCTCAAGTTAACCACTAAAACAAACACATGAACCAAACCACAGGTTAAACTGGTTTAACAAGCATACGCAGCAAACCCTCAAGTTAAACTGCTTTAATAAACATGCACAGCAAACTCTCAAGTTAAACTGCTTTAACAATCATAAGAAGCAAACCCTCAAGTTAAACAGCTTTAACAAACATACGCAGCAAACCCTTAAGTTAAACCACATAACATGCAGACACAATAAACCCTCAAGTTGAACTGCTTTTGAAAACATATGCAGCAAAACCTCAATTTATATCGCATTAACAAACATCTGCAGCAAACCCTCAAGGTGAACTGCTTCAACAAATATACCATATTTCACAAACGAATCAAAATCTCAAGCTAAACCACTTTAACAAACATACGTAGCAAACTCTCAAGCTAATCAGCTTTAGCAAACATACACAGCAAGCCCTGAAGTTAAAATGCTTTAAAAATATATACAGCAAAACCTCAAGTTAAATTTCTTTAACAAACATACTCAGCAAAACCTCAAGCAAAACTGCCTTAACAAATTTATACCACAAAACCTCAAGCTACACAGCATACATACACAGCAAACAATCAAATTGAATAGCTATAAGAAAAAACATACGCAGCAAACCTTCAAGTTAAACCACCTTACCAAATATTTGCGGACAACCCTCAAGGTAAACCGCATTAACAAACATACTAAGCTAACCCTAAGGTTAAACTGCTTTAACAAATCTACACAGTACACAAACAAGTTAAACTGCATTAACAAACATACCCAGCAAACCCTCAGCTTGTCTCAAGTTAAACTACTTCAACAAACATACAAAGCTAACCCTCAAGTTACACTGCATAAAGAAACATAAACAGAACCCCTTAAACTGAATGCTTTAACAAACATACACAGTAAAACCTATGGATAACCGGAAATAACAAATATACGCTGAAAACACTCAAATAAAAAACTTTAATAATTATACGCTGAAACCCATCAAGTTAAACCGATTTAATAAAGATAAGCATCAACCCCTCAAGCTAAACCGCTTTGATAAACATACACAACAAACTCTCAAGTTAAACCTCATTAACAAACATACACAGAAAAACTACAAGTTAATCTGCTTCAACAAACATATAAAGTAATCCCTCAAGTTAAACCACTTCACCAAACACAGGCAGCAAAGCTTCAAGTTAAACAGCTTTAACAAACATGCGCTACAAACCCTTAAGTTAAACCGCTTCAACAAACATATGCAGGAATCCCTCATGAAGAACCTCCCTAATAAACATACACAGCAAAACTTCAAGTTAAACTGCTTTAACAAACATACCCAACAAATCCTTACTTTGAATTACTTTAAAAAAACAACGAAGCAAAACCTCAAGTTAAACCACATTAACAAACTTACACAGCCAACCCTGAAGTTAACTGCTTTAACAAATATTTGCAGGAAACCATCAAGTTAAAAAGCATTAACAAACATATAGAGCAAACCTTTAAGTTAAACTGCTTAAACATACATACCTAGCAAACCCTTACATTAACAATCAAGTAGACTCCTTTAACAAACATACGCAGCAAAATCTTTTATTGAACTGCGTCAACAAATATACGCAGCAAACCCTCAAGTTAATCTGCTTCAACTAATATACGCAGCAAATCCTTGAATCAACCACTTTAGCAAACATATGCAATAAACCATTAGGATGAACCGCTTTAGAAAAATATACAGCAAACCTTCAAGTTAAACCACTTCAACAAACATACAAAGCTTTAACAAATACGCTTTAACAAATATTTTCAACAAACCCTCAATTTATAAAGCATTAACAAACATACAGAGCAAACCTTTAACTTAAACTGCTTTAACATACATACCTAGCAGACCCTTACATTACTGATCAAGTAAACTCCTTTAAGAAACATAGGCAGCAAAATCTTACGTTGAACTCTGTTAACAAATATACGCAACAAACCCTCAAGTTAATCTGCTTCAACTAATATATGCAGCAAACCCTCGAATTAACCACTTTAACAAACATATACACTAAGCCATTAGGATAAACCGCTTTAAAAAAATATGCAGCAATCCCTCGAGTTAAACCATTTCAACAAACATACAAAGCCAACGTTTATGTTAAAGTTAAACTGCATTATTGAAGTAAGCTGCTTTAACAAACATACACAGCTAAACCTCAAGTTGAAAGGCTTTAACAAACATATGTAGCAAACCCTCAAGATAAACTGCTTTAACAAATATATGCAGCAAACACTCATGTTAAATCACCTTAACAAACATTTGCATTATACCACTAAGTTAACCCACTTAACAAAAATACGCAGCAAACCATCGAGTTAAACCGCTTCAACAAACATATGCACCAAACATTTAAGTTAAACTGCTATAACAAACATACACAACACACCCTCGAGATGAACCACTTTAACAAACATATATAAGAAATAATAAAGTTAAACATCTTTAACAAAATCATAGCAAACTGAATCGTAAAGACAAAGAAATTCTTAAGTTGAACTTCCTTAACAAACACACGCACAAACCTTCAAGATATATTGTTCGAGTTGAACCACTTCAACAAACATATGCAGCGAACCTTTAAGTTAAGGTTAAACTGCATTAATGAAGTAAACTGCTTTAAAAAACATATGCAGAAAAACCTCAAGTTGAAAGGCTTTAACAAATATATGTAGCAAACCCTAAAGATAAACCGCTTCAACAAATATATGCAGCAAACACTCATGTTAAATCCCTTTACCAAACATTTGTACTATACCACTGAGTTTAACCGCTTTAACCCTGGATAGGTACGGTGGGTCGTACGCGACCCCGAGCGTCAAAAAAAAAGAGGTTTTTCTCACGTGACTCACCCCCGTGACTGAATTTGTGGGTGATCGACCTGCAGGAGGTGTCTCCCCTACACACTCTAGTAGTGTCCAGATGTGCATTGCTGTAGCTGTACTCCTTCCCCGATTTCTGAGACGCGTCGGGGTCGAGCGCGACCGAGTTTACCCTTCTAAGGTAATTTGCATAATTATCAAAGTTATTACGTATTATGAAATTGTCGTAGAATGGTGCAACTTGTATAGGTTATCAGCTGTGGAAAGTCTTGGTGGATTGTTTGGCTACATGTGCATGATTTTTTTTTAGTTAAAATGTCGTTCATCACCACGAGGACCATTTTACCGCGAGTGCCCCTTTTTCATTTTTTTTCATTTTTTTGCCAAGTCATTTTTACGTAAGATATTGCCAAATAGTGTCATAAAACTTTTGCTTTTTTAGTGTTGGAAAGTGCATCTAGATGATCTGGCTACCCATGCGTGACTTTGTTTTTGTCATATACGACGTAGTTATTGGTATATTGGATATTTAACTGCGGTTGCCAACTTCTGTTTTTTTTCAATATTTGTAAAAAATTTTACGTAGTAAGGAGTTGCCGTATATTATTCAATTTTTTTTCATGTTTATGTGTTAGAAAGTGTGCCTTGATGGTTGGGCTAACACGTGCATGTCTTTTTTTTTATCTGAGATGCCGTATATTAGAATGTTGGGCATTTTACCGCGAGTGCCCCTTTTTCATTTTTTTTTTCATTTTTTTGCCAAGTCATTTTTCCGTAAGATATTGCCAAATAGTGTCGTAAAACTTTTGCTTTTTTAGTGTTGGAAAGTGTGTCTAGATGATCTGGCTACCCATGCGTGACTTTGTTTTTGTCAGATACGACGTAGTTATTGGTATATTGGGTATTTAACTGCGGTTGCCAATTTCTGTTTTTTTCAATATTTGTAAAAATTTACTACGTAGTAAGGAATTGCCGTATATTATTGATTTTTTTTTCATGTTTATGTGTTAGAAAGTGTGCCTTGATGGTTGGGCTAACACGTGCATGTCTTTTTTTTTTATCTGAGATGCCGTATATTAGAATGTTGGGCATTTTTCCGCGAGTGCCCCTTTTTATTTTTTTTGCATTTTTTTGCTTAGTCGTGTTACCATAAGGAATTGGCAAGTAGTGTCGCAAAACTTATATTTTTATAGTGTTGGAAAGTGTTTCTAGATGATCTGGCTACCCATGCCTATTTTTTTTTTAGCCAGATATGGCGTATATATAAGTATGCGTTCGATTTTCCTGTGATTGCCATTTTTTCGTTTTTTCCCATTTCTTTCAAAATTACTACGTACTAAGGAACTATCACAGAGTAATGATTCATTTATATGTTTATTTGTCGGAAAATGTGCCTTGATGGTTTGCCTAGCACGTGGCTGAATTTTTTTTTTTCTGAAATGCCGTATATTAGAATAGCCATTTTTCCGCTAGTGCCCCTTTTTATTTGTTTTGCATTTTTTTGCCTAGTCATGTTACCGTAAGGAATTGGCAAGTAGCGTCGCAAAACTTATAATTTTATAGTGTTGGAAAGTGTTTCTAGATGATCTGGCTACCCATGCCTATCTTTTTTTTTAGCCAGATATGGCGTATATATAGGTATGTGTTCGATTTTCCTGTGATTGCCATTTTTTCATTTTTTCCCATTTCTTTCAAAATTACTACGTACTAAGGAACTATCACAGAGTAATGATTCATTTAGATGTTTATTTGTCGGAAAATGTGCCTTGATGGTTTGCCTAGCACGTGGCTGAATTTTTTTTTTCTGAAATGCCGTATATTAGAATGTTAGCCATTTTTCCGCGAGTGCCCCTTTTTATTTGTTTTGCATTTTTTTGCTTAGTCATGTTACCGTAAGGAATTGGCAAGTAGTGTCGCAAAACTTATATTTTTATAGTGTTGGAAAGTGTTTCTAGATGATCTGGCTACCCATGCCTATCTTTTTTTTAGCCAGATATGGCGTATATATAGGTATGTGTTCGATTTTCCGGTGATTGCCATTTTTTCGTTTTTTCCCATTTCTTTCAAAATTACTACGTACTAAGGAACTATCACAGAGTAATGATTCCTCTAGATGTTTATTTGTCGGAAAATTTTGTTTACTTCTTTTTTGATTGAATATCATCAAATTTTTTTAGCTAAAATATTATATTGTTTCACATTTTTGTTTTTTTTTTCGATTTTATTTCCCTTCAAAAAAAAATTTTTTTGGGTCAGAATTTTAATTTTATAGTCGTAAAATAATCGACAATTATCCAGCAACCCACCATACAATTTTTATGCATATCCAATAATAATTAGATTAGTAAATAACACCTTGAAATTGACATACCCTTCCTACATTTCAAGTGGCAGATTAGGGAGTCTGAGTCAGTGTGGTTGGCGGCCATTTTGTGGACATATCCGAAGCGTAAATTGCCCTATCTATATATATTCTTGTTCCCTATAGAATTTGTGATATTTTGGTATATTTTTACCTGCATAAATATCATATTATATATTAAATATATGTATTTTTTTACGAAATTTCTAAGTACTCAAAAAATGACCTTTAGATATGGCCCCTGATATAAATGTAATTTACAAAATAATGAAGATTTTTTTTACATATTTCTATTTTAGGATAACATATGTTTATTCCCTAAAAAAAATAGCTACTTCCTATTTCATTTGGGTACCCAAAAAAATTCATGAAATTTGGACAAATTTTTTTGGCCAAAAAAAGTTACCCTTTTTTTCTCATTTCAGATCTTCACCTCCATGGGTCTAACTTCATCCAAAATACATCAAGATGTGTCCTAAACATTCAAGAATCAATTCCTAAAAGGATTTGTGTATATATGTATAAACTTTTTTTTTATGAATTTTTATGTCAGGTCTTTTTTTTCTACTTAATTTTTTAAAATATTTATAATAAATAGTTTTTCTGCAGATGAGTAGTATTTATCTTTACAGTTGTTTTAAGCATTCATTAAAGTTTTTTTGGCAAAAGAAAAAAAGAGGTTACTGCAAAAACTGATTTTTCAAGAATTTTTTTTGGCGTCGGGGTCGTTCGCGTCCGAGTATACCCTTAAAGGGGTGTCCGAGGAGCGTACCTATCCAGGGTTAATAAAAATATTCAGCAAACCATCGAGTTAAACCGCTTCAACAAACATATGCAGCAAACATTCAAGTTAAACTGCTATAACAAACATTCGCAACACACCCTCAAGATAAACCACTTTAACACACATATATAGGAAATAATAAAGTTAAACATCTTTAACAATAATTCGTGGCCAAACTTTAAACTGAATCGTATAGACAAAAATACACAGGAAATTCTCAAGTTGAACTTCCTAAACCAACACAAGCGCAAAACTTCAAGGCAAATTGATTTAACAAACATATGCCGCAAACCCTTGAATTTAACCTCTTAAACAAACATAAGCAGCAAACCTTTAAATAAAACTGCTTTAACACACATATGTATCAAACCCTGAAGATAAACCACTAATTCATATAGAGCAAAAAAATCAAGTTAAAAAACTTTAACAAACAGACACGGCAAAACTTCAAATTAAATCACACTAACAAATATACCCAACAAACCCTTTATATAAACTGCTTTCAAAAACATCTACAGCAAATACTATATTCAAGCCGCTTTAAAAAACATATGCAGCAAACCCTCAAGTTAAACCACTGTAACAAACATATGCAACAAAACCTCAGGCTAAACCAGTGTAATAAACATAAGCAGGAAACCCCAAAGTTAAACTGATTTAACAAATATATACAGCAAAGTCTCAAGTTAAACTGCTTTATCAGTCATCAGAAGAGAAATCCTCAAGTTATACCGCATTAACAAGCGAACGCACCAAACCCTCAATTTGAAGTGCTTTTAAAAACATACACAGCAAAACCTTGAGTTATATTGCATTGACAAAGACCAGCAGCAGACCCTTAGGTTGAACTACTTTAACAAACTTACCCACCAAAACCTCAAGTCAAAAAACTTTCACAAACCTATACAACAACCCCTCAACTGAAACTGCTTTAACAATACATCCGAAGCAAAACCTCAAGTTATACCACTTTATTAAACATACGCGGCAGACCCTTAAGTTAAACTGCTTTAATGAATATAAGCAACAAACACTAAATTTTAACTACATTTACGAATATACACAGCAACACCTCAAGTTAACCTGCTTAAAGAAACATACGCAGCAAACCCACAAGTTAATGTGATTTAGCAAACATACACAGCAAAAACCCTCAAGTTAACCTGCTTTAACAAACATATACAGCAAAAAATCAAGGTATATTGCTTTAAAAAACATACGCAGGAAACCTCAATTTAAATTGCTTTAACAAACATACACAGCAAAACCTCAAGATATATAGCTTTGATAAATGTACGCAGCAAACACTCAGGGTGAACTGCTTTAACAAACATAAAACATAAGCAGCAAACCTTCAACTTTAATCACTTTAACAACCATACATAGAAAACCCTTAAGTGAAACTGCTTTAACAAACATATGCAGTAAACACCTAAGTTAAACCTCATTAACAAACATATGCAGAAAACCCTAAAGTTAAATTCCTTTAACAAACACAAGCTGCTAACCCTCAAGTTAAACTGCATTAATAAACATACAAAGCAACTCCTTCAGTTAAATTGCTTAAAAAAAAAATACGCAGCAAACCATCTGGATAAACCGTGTTATCAAACATACGCAGCAACATCTGAAGTTAAACTGCTTCAAAAAACATCCACAGCAAATCCTCAAGTTAAACCATATCATCAAAAATATGCAGCAAATCTTCAACTTAAACTCCTTTAACAAACAAATGCAGCAAACTTAACAAACATACGCAGTAAACTTTCAAGTTAAACTGCATTTACAAAGATACGTAGCAAACACTCATGTTGAAGTAATTTACCAAACTAACACAAGAAACCCTGTAGTTACACTGCATTAACAAACATATGCGACAAACCCCCAAGTTGAACTGCTTTAATAATTATATACAGCAAACTTTCAAGTTAAACCGTATTGACAATCATACGCAGCAACCCCTCAAGTTAAACCCTAATTTTCACGATAGATCGTTCTGGCGTCGCAAATCCGAAGGTCAAAGGCTAAAAACCCATGCAGTTTGGAGATGTACTACATCACCTTATTAAGGTGACGCAGCAAACCCTCAAGTTAAACTGCATTAACAAACATACACAGCAAATCCTCAAGTTATACTCCTTTTAACAGACATACGCAACAAACCTTCAAGTTGAAATGGATTAACAAACATATGCAGAAAACCCTAAAATTAAACTCCTTTAACAAACAAACCCTCATGTTGAAGTGCATCATCAGACATACGCAGCAAACCTTTAAGTTAAAGTACTTGAACAAATGTACGCAACAAACCCTGAAGTTAAACTGCATACAAACATACATAGCAAACACCCTAGTTAAACTTCTTTAACAAGCATACGCAGCAAACTCTTAAGTTGAACTCCTTTAAAAAAAAAAAAACCTTTGCTGCAAACCATCAAGTTAAACTGCTTTAACAAACATACGCAGAAAATCCTCATATCAAACCGCATTAACAAACATACGCAGTAAACCATCAAGTGAAACTGCATTAACAAATATATGCAGCAAAACTTCAAGTTATACCAAACTACCAGATATATGCATTATATGCTCAAGTTAAACTGCTTTAACAAACATACACAGCAAACCTTTAAGTTAAACTACTTTAACAAACATACACAGCAAAACCTCAATCTGCACCACTTTAATAAACGTATGCAGCAAACCCTTCAGAGAAACTGCTTTAACAAACACACCCAGCAAACACTCAAGTTAAACTGCTATAACAAACTTGCGCAGCAAACACTCAAGTTAAACCGCACTAACGAACATAAGAACTAAACGCTCAACTTAACTCACTTTAACAAACGTACGTAGCAAACCCTCAAGTTAACTGATTCAAAAAACATTTGCAGCAAACCTTCAAGTTAAAAAGCATTAACAAACATGCAGAATAAACCCCAAAGTTAAACTGCTTTAACAAACATACCTAGCAAACCGTCACATTAAACCGATTTAGCAAAAATCTGCAGCAAACCTTCTAGTTTAAATTCTTTAACAAACATACGTAAAAAACCCTGACATTGAACCACTTCAAACAAGAAAACTCCTTTGACAAACATATGCAGCAAAACCTCATGTTGAACTACGTTAACAAACATATGCAGCAAACCCGCAAATTAATCCGGTTTAACAAATATACTCCGCAAACCCGCAAGTTATACTTCTTTATCAAACATTATGCACTAAACCATTAAGTTAAACCTCTTTAAAAGAATATGCAGCAAATCCTCGAGTTTAACAGCTTCAACAAACAGACACAGTAAACATTTAACTTAAAGTTGAACAGCATTAATCAAGTAAACTGCTTTAACAAACATGCGCAGCAAAACCATTTATTGAATGGCTTTAACAAACGTACGTAGAAAACCCTCAAGTTAACTGTTTTATCAAAAATATGCTGCAAACACTCAAGTTAGATCACTTTAAGAAACATATGCACTATCCCATTAAGTGAAACCACTTTAACAAAAATATGCATAGGCATACAGCTTCAAGAAACATATGCAGCAAACATTTAAGTTAAACTACTATAACAGACATACACAACAAACCCTCATTTTAAACCACTTTAACAAACATATATAGAAAACAATAACGTTAAACATTTTTATCAATAATTCGTAACAAAGCCTTAAACAGAATCACCTTAACAAATATACACAAGAAATCCTCAAGTTAAACTTTTTTAACAAACACATGCACAAACCTTCAGGGTAAATATCTATAACAAACATACGCAGCAATCTCTTGAATTAAAATGCTCCAACAAATATACACAGCAAACCTTTAACTTAAACCTCTTTCACAAACATATGCTACAAACCATAAAGTTAAACCACTTTAACACCCATAGAGACCAACAAAACCTCAAGTTAAATCACGCCAGCAACGATGCATAGGAAATCCTCAAGCTAAACTGCTTTAACAAGTTTACGCAGCAAACCCGTAAGTAATCCAATTTAACAAACATACACAGCAAAACCTAAAGTTAAACTGCTTTAACAAACATACACAACAAACCCTCGAGTTAAACGGCTTTAAGAAATGTACAGAGCAAATCCTCAAGTTAAACCCCTGTAAAATACATATTCAGCAAACCCCCAAGTATAACCAATATAACAAACATATGCAACAAAACCTCAGGTTAAACTGGTTTAACAAACAGACGCAGAAAACCCTCAAATTAAACTTCTTCAACAAACATATACAGCAAACGCTCAAGTTAAACTGCTTCAGCATTTATAAGAAGGTAATCCTCAAGTTAAACTCCTTCAAGGGGCCGGCAGGAATGCCAATATATGGGGATATAGAAAGAAAAACACAGAATCCGGACAAAATTCACTGAGCTTTGTATGGGAATGGAGAATGCATTTACGAAATATTTTGTCAAAATTCTTCTTACTTTCATAGTTACAGGGTAATTAGCAAAAGTAACTCAATAAACCATAAAAATTGTTCCCTACAAGAAAATCCAGTTTTTCTTCTGTTATCGTAAATTTTTATAATTACTAAATTTCAATGTAAAAAGAAATCGTGATCAATGGCATATGTATATATTCCATGAGTCGCAGACGATGTATGAAATGGTTCCCTTTGCCCTTCAGTCCTACCACAAACCTCAGAGAGAGTACATGCCTGAGTTTGACCTCTGACATTCACTCATTTTTATGCTTGTTTTTTTTTTTTCGTTTTCGGCAAGAATTTTATTATTTCAAAGAGGAAATGATAATTTCACCATCTTGCTAACCTAAGAAAGAAGAAAATTTGCTCTATTAAGAGTTCAGAGGAGGGTAATATCGGTAGTGCAGAATGAGAGTGAAGAATCGACGGCCTTGCCGGACATGAGTAAAAGAAGCAAGATGTTGAGCAAAAAGATCTTCGTGTATGAGTAGATAATGATAAATAACTTTGTTTTCATTTATCAATATCCAAAAAGGATCATAAATTCATAAAAATCCGGATTTAGTAATTTTGTCTTTGTAAAAATACAAAGTAAAAGTTTGAGCGCGCTCTGACATTCACTCATTTTTACGTTCGTTTTTCTCGCTTTCAGCAAGAATTTTATCATTTCAAAGAGGAAAGGATAAATTCTACATCTTGCTAACATAAGGAAGAAAAAAATTCGTTCTATTAAGAGTTCAAAGGAGGGTAATATCGGTAGTGAGAGAGAGAGAGAGAGAGAGAGAGAGAGAGAGAGAGAGAGAGAGAGAGAGAGAGAGAGAGTATTGTGGATACAGAAGCGGCCACCTTGCTTCACAGGAGCCAAAAGAAGCAAGATCTTGAGCAAAAGGATTTTCATTTATGATTAACTTATGATAGATACCTTTGTTTTCTTTTATTATTACCCAAAAAAATAACATAAAATTCATAATAATCATGTTATATATATATATATATATATATATTATATATATATATATATATATATATATATATATATATATATATATATATATATATATATATTATATATATATATTCTTTGTAAAAATACAAAGAAAAACTATGAATGCCTGTATCTCAAAACTATAGTTAATGACCTTAAAATTCAATAGACTCCCTTAGACTATTGAAATTTGGTATATAACTTAGAAATACATTATGAAACAATGAAATTAAACCTTTTTGTCCAATATTTGTTTCATTTTTTTCCTTGATTTTTAAGGTTTATTTTTTTACCATAATGAAATCATTCATATCTGGCAAAAATATTACTTTAAAAAAAGTTTTCATATTATTGGAGGTCTATATCAGGTCTATATAGGGTAGTAATCCCAGATCTTAGTGATAATTATCAAGGGATGAGATAGAATTTGAAAAACACTAATTTTCAGGATAAATCACACTGGTATCGCAAAAACCAAAGGTCAGAGACAAAATTCCTATGCAGTTTGGAGATGTCCTATGTCACCTTATTAAGTGGTATGAAAGTCAAAGTCTTGTCATTAAAAATCAGCATTAGCCGGCTGGCACCCTTAACAAACATACACAGTTAATCCTGAAGCTAAACTGCATTAACAAGCAGATGCCGCAAACCTTCAAGTTGAACTGCTTTTAAAAATATTCACAGCAAAACTTCAATTTATATCACAATAACAAACATCCGATGCAAACCCTCAAGGCAAACTACTTTAACAAACATACGCAGCAAAGCCTTAAGTCAAAACCCTTTAAGGGGACTGGTCGGCTAATGCCATTTTCCAATGACAGGACTTTGACATTCATACCACTTAATAAGGTGATGTAGGACATCTCCAAACAGCATAGGATTTTTGCCTCTGACCTTAGGTTTTGCGACGTCAGGGCGATTCATCATGAAAATTAGTGTTTTTTCCAATTCTATCTCTTCCCTATGTAATTATTACCAAGGTCTTAGATCCCTGCCCTATATAGACCTGATATAGACCTCCAATAATATGAAAAGCTTTTTTTCTGAAAGTAATTTGTTTGCTAGATATGAATATTTTCATTATGATAAAAAATAAACCCTAAAAATCAGGGAGAAAAATTAAGAAAAAAAAATATGAAAAAAAATTGGAAAAAAGTGGTTCATTTCATTGTTTTATAATGTATGTCTCAGTTATATACCAAATTTCAATGCTATATCTTTAAAACTAAGGGAGAAGATTGAATTTGAAGGTCAACAAGTATAGTTTAGAGAGACAGGTGTTCAAAGTTTTTCTTTGTATTTTTACAAAGACAATATATAAAAATCATGATTATTATGAATTTCATGTACTTTTATTGGGTATTAATAAAAGAAAACAGTTATTTATCATAATTTAATCATAAAAAATATTTTTTCCTTAATATCTTGCTTCTTTTGGCTCCTGTGAGGCAAGGTGGTCGCTCCTCTTTCCAAAACTCTCTCTCTCTCTCTCTCTCTCTCTCTCTCTCTCTCTCTCTCTCTCTCTCTCTCTCTCTCTCTCTCTCTCTCTCTCTCTCTCTCTCTTTCTCCGCAGACATATTGAAACAATATGATCCAATAGACTGGAACAAATCTGCAGAAAACATCAGCAAAATAATTGAAGAAATTCCAAAGAAGATCCAAGTGATAAAGAGACTTATAAAGAAAGTCTACATCAATCAACACATTCCATCAAAGAACAACAACAAGTCCAATATGGTGAATATGCTGATTGATGCATTGGGAAAAAGAATGCCAAAATGGTGTAATACATGTAAGATATGGTATTCCATTAATAATCCTCAACAACTGATTAGAAAATGTAATGCCTGTCATGTTTCAACACACCCCACATGTGCTGAAATACAGCAAAAAATAGAAAATAGAGACACAAAGGTATTCTGCTTAACATGCTTAGTCTGGATAGAAAATGTAATTAAGTCGAGACTAAATCTGCAAATAGTTGAAGAAGAAGAAGAAGAAGTAGAAGAAGAAGAAGAAGAGAAAAATGAACAGGATATGTGTAAGGATGCAGAGGAAATCATTGATATAACTTATGATGCCATCCAACAACATACTTATGAAGAAATAAATTATCAGATGGAAACAAATAATAGACCCAAGAGACTCTACCCGGACCTACATATTTTTAGGGAAGAGCAAGAACAAGGAAAAAAAAGAAAAGAAAGATATAGTCTGTAATAGGCTGAAAAGAGGGAATTGCAGATTTGGCGAAAGATGCTACTACAAGCATCCAAAGATATGCCATAATTATGAAATATATGGTAAATGTGCGTATTTAGACGGATATGGAGAGGAATGCAGAGATCTACATCCAAAAATATGCAAAACCCTAAAAGAAGGAAAAGGATGCAGTTTCAACAAAAAATGTCGATATATGCATCCTGCAACTATGAATGAAAGTAAGAAAACTCAGCAAACTGAAAAGAAAAACAAAAATGAAACAAAAAAAGAAACAAAAAAGCAGGCCGCGTATGTACCGCACTATGCACCAAAAAAGGCCTTTCAACCCAAGTCTGCACATTTAGAGCCCAACTACAAAGAATGCATCTATAATGCCAGGGGTTGGTGCAGATATGGAGATAAATGCAGGTTTACTGTGACGGGCCGGAAGAGGAGTTGTGAACTCAAAGGCAGATTGGAAACGACTGAGTTATTTATTAAGGAACACTCTTCTTTATATACAAAACCTCAAGGCAACAGGACATGACCTGTTCGAGAGACAGACAATGTTACAGAGCAAAACGGAGACATGATCATTCAGGTTCTTTTTAGAGCGAGGGAAGAGCGCAGATACAAGCATAATATATACAAAATAATTATGTACAATTGTGTGACACACGGTTGGTACATGGCTCCCCCCCCCCCCCATAAAAATGACATACTGTACATGTTAAATAGGGCGCCCTGATCCAGAGGCGAACTGTAGGCGGGTCATCTGGCAGAAGATAAGCAGGTTTTAGACGATCAATGGAGACCCAGTCTTCTTTGCCCCGAATGTTTAGGAGGAATGCTTTCTGACTGCGTTGGATCACAAGGAAAGGGCCCGTGTAAGGGGGCGTTAGTGGTGGCTTGCTGGTGTCGTTGCGCAGGAGGACGTGCGTTGCAGAGTGCAAGTCTGTTGGTATGTGATGCTTCGCTGGGGGCTTGTAAGTCTGACGGCACGGAGTAAATTTTCCCACGGCGTGACGTATGCACTGGAGATCGTCGGAGGAGGTTGTAGAAGGAAAAAATTCGGCAGGGACGGCCAACGGGTCGCCATACACCATTTCGGCTGCCAAGACGTCGAGGGCGTCTTTAGGAGTGGTCCTTAGTCCAAGGAGGACCCAGGGAAGATGAGTAAACCAGTTGCAATCCTTGCAGCAGGACATCAAAGCTGCTTCGAGGGTGCGATGAAAACGTTCAACCATTCCATTGGCAGCGGGGTTGTAGGCCGTTGTCTGATGTAGGGTGATGCCCAGGAGATTCGCTAATGACGTCCATAATTGAGAGGTGAAAGTTGTTCCCCTGTCAGAAGTAATATGCTCAGGGATACCGAATCTTGAAATCCATCCAGAGAGTAAGGCAGATGTACATGAGGCGGACGTTGCAGTTTCCATGGGGATGGCTTCAGGCTAACGAGTGGAGCGGTCGATGACGGTAAACAGGTAACGATGTCCTTGTGATGTGGGTAGGGGGCCTACAACGTCGACGTGAATGTGTGCGAAACGACGCTGAGGTTGAGGAAAGGTGCCCACTCCTGGATCCGTGTGTCAATGTACTTTGGAAGTTTGGCAAGAAGTACACGCACGGACCCAATCCTTAGCATCCTTAGAAATGCCGTGCCAAATGAACTTTGCCTTCAGCAGCTATGCAGTAGAACGGCACGAGGGATGTGAAAGGCCGTGGATGAAATCATACACCTGTCGGCGCATGGGAGCAGGAATCCAAGGTCGCGGTCTAACAGTACTGACGTCACAGAGGAGGGTGGTGTTGGAGTCTTCGAGGGGAAAATCCTCCCAACGGAGGGACGTGCAGGATGTCCTACAAGCTTGATACTCTGGATCCTGTCGTTGGGCTTCAGCCAGGGCGTTGTAATCCAATCCCAGTTGAACGGCAGCCAACGTGTTTCTTGACAGGGCATCGGCAACGGGATTCATTTTCCCAGGGATGTATTGGAGGGTGCAATTGTATTCAGCCACGGCGGAGAGATGTCGGCGTTGACGGGCGGACCAGGCGTCAGACTGTTGAGTGAAGGCGTGCACCAGAGGCATGTTGTCTGTGCGAATGACGAAGGGCGTACCTTCTAAGAAATGGCGAAAGTAACAGACAGCCAAGTGCACCGCCAGCAATTCTCGATCGAAGGTAGAATAACCCGATTCTGCCTTGGACAGTTTTCTGCTGAAGAAGGCCAATGGGCGGGGCGAGCCTTTGACCACCTGCTCGAGTACTGCACCAATAGCGACGTCGCTGGCATCGGTGGAGAGAAGGAGAGGGGCGTGTGGGATAGGAGAAGTGAGAGCCGCAGCAGTTGATAGGGCCTTCTTTGCATTGCAGAAGACTGCTTCTTGAAGGGGACCCCACTTCAGGTCCTTTGCCTTGCCCTTGAGGGAGGCGTAGAGGGGGGCAAGAGAGGCGGCAATGGCTGGCAGAAAACGGTGATAAAAGTTGATCATGCCCAAGAATTCCTGCAGAGCTTTGACGGTCGAGGGCGTGGCGAAATTCTGAACGGCTGCTACCTTCTCAGGGAGGGGATGGACTCCTTCAGGAGTGATACGGTGCCCTAAGAATGACACTTCATTGGCGCCAAAGGTACACTTGTCGTACCGGACTACAAGGCCGTTTTGTTGCAGGCGGTCGAGCACAATTCGAAGGTGATGGAGGTGTTCCTCTTTTGAGGAGAACGCAAGTATGTCGTCCACATAACATACACAGAAAGGGAGGTCCCCTAGGATGCCATCCATGAGACTTTGAAACGTTGCCCCAGCATTACGAAGGCCAAAACAGGAGTAATTGAAGGTGTATGTGCCAAACGGAGTGGTGATGGCGGTCTTGGGGATGTCTTCTAGGTTCATAGGCACCTGATAATACCCCTCCAGGTGGTCGAGCGTAGAGAAAACCTTCGCTTTCTGCAGGTAGGAGGTTACATCGGCAATGTTTGGGAGGGGGTAGTGATCCGGTTCTGTTTGCATGCTCAGGCGCCTGTAATCCCCGCACGGACGGAGGGAGCCGTCTTTCTTCAGAACGATGTGTAAGGGTGACGACCATGGGCTGGAGCCCTTTTGGCAAAGGCCCATTTTCTCTATTTCGGCGAACGTCTGTTTGGCGGCTGACAATCGTTCCGGTGACAGATGTCTGAATTTTGCGAAGACTGGGGGTCCCGTCGTCTTGATATGGTGATAAATACCGTGCTTGGCAGGAACCGTGGGCGTTTGGCGAAGTTCTGGACGGAAAACTTCCGGGTACGACGTGAGGAGGTGGGCGTAGGCATCCGTGGGTGCGCTGATGTGGAGAGCCAGGTTAGAGGGGGCGGGTTGAAGAGGTGTCGATAAGTACGAGTCTGCGTTGACCAATCGTCGGTGGGCGACATCGACCAGAAGGTGGAAATGAGAGAGGAAATCCGCACCGAGGATTGGCATTGTGACGTCAGCAACGAGAAACTTCCAATTGAATTTATCGTTTCCGAACGATAATGTGAGGTTCTCGTAACCGTAGGTGGGTATCGCAGATCCGTTGGCAGCTACCAAGTGGACGTTGGCAGATGTAGACAGACTACGTTGTGCCTTGAAGAGTTTCCTTGGCAAAAGAGAACGACAAGCACCCGTGTCTACCAAAAATCGCACGCCCGTTATTGCATCCTGTAAAAAAAAAAGATTAGAAACATGGGAGGCCACCGCCACAAGCGATGGCCTACTTACACGTTTTTTGGCCACTGATAATCTTTGGCACATTTCTTCGCGGTTTGCCCCGAATCTGAAGTGGTAGTAGCAAAACTGCGGCGGATGGGAGGTAGTAAGTGGCTGTAGAAGTCGTTCGTTGGGGCGCGAGCGATTGGTGGGTGGTGGGCAGCTTTGTCGCCGCTTTGGCACGTCACGGGGTAGGCGTGTATGTCCTACGGCATTCATGTCAGCTTCGGTTGACGTTGAATAGGCATCCTCGTCGTCAGGGGTGGAGGTGTTGATGGAGGTCTTGAAGTGGCTGTCCATAAGGGCGTCGGCTTTGGTCATCAAGTCCTTTATGGGTAAACTATCGACATCGGGTATGGCAGCGCGCACAGGTTTAGGTAAATGGCGTAACCAAAGGGCACGGAGTAGGTTCACCTCACGAGGAGAGCCGTCTGCGGCAGGTTGAAGGCGAGCGATACAGGTCATTTCCCTGAGGGCAAGCTAAGCCCTTTGGTCCCCCATCGGATGTTGCGAGAGCTGAAAAAGCTTTGCTATACGGGCGGCTAACGACGGCGAGTACTGCTGCAGAAGGTATGATTTCAGGACATCATACGCTATTGGGGTGTCTCCTTGTTCACAAAGCCAGTCGGATATTTCCGGGAAGGTGTCCTCGGGTATCGCCGCGAGAACATAATCCGCTTTGGTGGTTGAGCAAGTCACGCCCCTGATACGAAAGTGGACTTCAGCGCGTTGAAACCAAGCAAACGCTTCTCCGCTAGCGAACGGTGAAAGATTCAATGGAGCGGCCGCAGTGCCAACTGCTGGGGTAGAGTCCGCCTCCGTCATAGTACCAACCATGGAGGGGTGAGGGAGGTGGGGGTGGAAGGCAGTGGGAGCGAGTCACTCCGGGATCACTAATGTGACGGGTCGAGAGAGGAGTTGTGAACTCAAAGGCAGATTGGAAACGACTGAGTTATTTATTAAGGAACACTCTTCTTTATATACAAAACCTCAAGGCAACAGGACATGACCTGTTCGAGAGACAGACAATGTTACAGAGCAAAACATAGACATGATCATTCAGGTTCTTTTTAGTGCGAGGGAAGAGCGCAGATACAAGCATAATATATACAAAATAATTATGTACAATTGTGTGACACACGGTTGGTACATTACACACAAAAATAAATATGAAGGCGAAAGAACAAATATAACAGAAAAGTTGGATTTTTCAATGGCAGATTTCCGAGAAATGAAGAAAAGAACATCATATCAGAACAGGAAGGAAGCATGGGAGAATCCATATTATTACCATTATTAAATAATGGGGATGAAACACAAACCATAATAGTGATGAATGCACAAGGTTTAGTCACGAGTTACTCTAAAAGGAAAATAGAGTTCTTAGAAGAACTAACCCAAATTGAAAAAATAGATATATTAAATATGAATGAAACATGGTATTCCCAAGAGACTGGCAGTGATGACCAGATAAAGGGTTTCCAAACTTATAGATCAGACAGAACAAATAGGAATCAAGGGGGAACCGCAATATATGGAAGAGACATAAATCTGTGGAAAATACAGCAACACAGAATGTGAATTGATTGCGGTAGAATTTGAATTTGAAAAACTAGTGAATATTGTAGTTTACAGACCCCCAAATACTAAGGAGTTTGACATAATAATAGAAGAAATAGATGATATATGTAGAAACCATAAAGAGGCAATTTGAAAAGCTTCAAGATATGCTATTAGAACATAATATGCAACAAATAAACCACATTCCAACAAGAAAGGAAAATGTCCTAGATCTAGTATTTGTGAATTAGGTGAATTATGTTAAAGAAATAATAGCGTATAACACGGGAATATCAGACCACAATGTCATAGAATTGATAGTTCATTCCAAAGCAAGTGATCGCAGAATTAATAAAAGCACAAAACTTTGGGAAGGATACGGAAAATATAATTTTTACAGTAAGAATATAAAATGGTCAGAAATAAATGAAGAACTGAATAAAGAATGGAAAAATGTATTTGTAAGTGATAATATACAGGTAAATACGGACATACTGTACAAAATACTGGAGAAAATTATTGAAAAATATGTACCGACAAAAAACAATAAACAAAAGACGTGCATACCAAGAGACAGAAGGATCTTATTTCAGAAAATTAGAAAGTGGAAGAAAAACCTTGCAAAAGAAAAAAATGTGTGGAAAATGAGGGAAATAAAATGTAAGATAGAAAATGCAGAACAAAAGATTATACAGTCGAAAGAAAATGAAAAAAGGGACTTAGAAGAAAGGACACTTCAAAATATAAAAAGAAACCCCAAAGTACTTTACTCCTATGCAAAAAAGATGAATAAAGGGAGAATAGAAATAGGCACTCTAAGAATTGAAGGACGGCTAATGAATGAAAAAAAAGAAATATGTAACATATTAGCAGAAAAATATAAGAGTGAGTTCACGCCAAGAATTGCGAATGAGAATAATGAAACAGAAATGAAAGAAGAAAATGTTGAATATTTAACGGATATAGATATTAATGAAGCAGATATTGTCAATGCTATAAACGAAATTAAAAATGGATCGGCAGCCGGACCAGATGGAGTTCCAGCGATTTTGTTAAAAAAAACTGCAAACACTATCGCGAAGCCGCATCCAATACTGCTAAGACAAAGTGTAGATATGAGCGAGATATATGTTAAACATAAATTAGCTTATATAACCCCTATCTTCAAAAGTGGATCAAGACTAGAGGCCAGCAATTATAGACCTGTTAGTCTAACATCACATATTATGAAAGTGTATGAGAGGGTAATAAAAAAGAAAATAATGAACCATTTGGTCAAAAATAATTTGTTTAATATGGGTCAACACGGTTTCGTGCCTGGAAAAAGTACACAGACCCAACTGATAGCACACTATGAAAACATATACAAAAATATGATAAATGAAAAAGACACAGATGTGATCTATCTAGATTTTGCAAAAGCCTTTGACAAGGTAGACCATAACATATTGGAGAAAAAAATGAGAAAGCATAATATTATGGGAAAGATAGGAAAATGAGTAAAAGAATTCCTGCAAAACAGAAAACAGATAGTGGTTGCAAATGACGAGAAATCAGATGAAGGCCAGGTAATATCGGGTGTGCCACAAGGTACGGTATTAGCTGCACTGCTGTTTGTTATTATGATGTCAGACATAAACTATGATGTTGAAAACTCCATAGTGAGAAGTTTCGCCGATGACACAAGAATAAGTAGAGAAATTACTTGTGATGAGGATAGGAACTCACTACAAAGAGATCTAAACAAAATATATGAATGGGCGGAGATAAATAGGATGGTATTTAACTCCAATAAATTCGAACCAATAAATTATGGAAACAGAGAAGGAATGGTGTATGCATACAAGGGACCTAATAATGAGACAATCACAAACAAGGAAGCAATTAAAGACCTTGGTGTAATGTTAAACTAATTTAACAAACATTCCCAGCTAACCCTCAAGTTAATCTGTTTTAACAAACATACGCAGCAAATATTCAAGTTATGCCATTTAACAGACATACGCTGCAAATAATGAAATTAAACTAATTTAACATATATACACAGAAAACCATCAAGTTTTACAGCTTTAACAAACATCCACAGAAAATTCTCAAGTGAAACCACTTTATCAAACATACGGAACAAAATCTCAAGTCCAACCACTTTAACAAACATATGCATTAAAATCTCAGGTTAAAATACTTTAACAAGCATACGTAACAAGTCCTCAAGTGAAACTGCCTTAACAAACTTATGCAGTAAAACTACAAGTTATACCGATTTGACAATTATATGCAGAAAATCCTCACATTAAATGCTTAAACAAACATACACAGCAAACCGTCAAGTAAAACTGCTTCAACAAACATATCCAGTAAACCCTGAAGTAAAAATTCTTCAACAATAATATGCAGAAAACCCTCAAATTAAACTGCTTTAACAAACATATGCTGCAAACCCTCATGTGAAACTGCTTTAACAATCATATGCAGCAAACCTTCAAGTTAAATTGCTTTAACAACTTTATGAAACAAAACCTCAAGTTATACCGCTTTAACGAACATACGCAGCAAACCCTCAGGAGAAACTGCATTAACAAACATATCAAATGAAACCTCAAGTTATGCTACTTTAACAGACATAAGCTGCAAATCCTCAAGTTAAACTGCTTTAACAAACATGTGCAGCAAGCACTCAAGTTAACTGCTTCATCAAACACATGCAGCAACCCCTAAAGTTAAACAGATTTAACAAACATATGCAGCAAACCTTTATTGGAAACTGCTTTAACATTCGTACGCATAAAGCCCTCAAGTTAAAAGGTTTTAACAAACATACAAAGCAAACCCTCAAGTTAAACGGCTTTAACAAACATACAAAGCAAACCCTCAAGTTAAACTGCTCAAAGAAACATATGAAGTAAAACCTCAATTTATACCGCTTTAACAAACATGCGTTGCACACCCTCAAGTGGAAATGCTTTAACAAACATATTCAGTAAAATCTCAAGTTATACCACATTAACAGACTCACGTTGCAAATCCTTAGGTTAATCCGGTTTAACAAGTATTCACAGCAAAGCCTCAAGTTAAACTTCATCAATAAATATATTCTTACGAAGCTGGTCTAGTGTAGATTAAATATCGTAGTTTATGGATAATTTTATTTATGCTCATTTATTGTTTTCATTTGTGCATTGTAGAGATGATACCCAGCCCATAAAATGAGCCCCTCACATGTAGGTATAAATATTTTATGTAAATTACATAAGACTTTCGTCGTGAATTTCCTTATATTCTTTATTCGAGTTAAAATATGTAATTTACGTATTTTTTGTAAAAATTTAACATTTATTCTCACATATGTTTGCCATGAAGTCTTACGTTGTCTATTTGAAAGTACTGTATTGTAGGATTCATACAAGATAGGAATATAGGCTGAAGTAATGTTCTTTTATATTTTATGATATATTGCGTCATGTGTGAGAGAGAGAGAGCTTCAGAACACGTGCTTTGGAAAGTTCTTTACCACATATGTCGAATGTTCGTGAAATGCCGGTGAGAGGATGTTATCTTTTTTTTTTCGTGGACAATAGGTGGGTGAAGCTAGCTGGAAAGTCGTGTCGCGGGTGCGTTGAGGTGTGTCAGAGAGTTGCCTGAAATTCTCCCTATTTTGCCTCTTGTCATTTTTAATTAACTGGAAATTCTGACACCCTTAGGCAGATGTTATGCTTCCCAAATAATATGGAAGCTTCTGGACTTAGCCCAATCTCATATATAGGTAACCCAAGGTTGGGATAGAGTCAGAGACAGACATACATAGAGATCGAGTTAAAACCGCAGGCAGAAAATAGCCTCCTTACCCCCTCTTTCTCTCTCATTCACGCCCGTAACCCAGTTCAGTGCATTCTAGTGTGTCCTCTTCTAAGTAACTCCGTGCCCCAAAGCAAATCGTGTGTCACGCAAGAATCTGGTTAAGTATCACTCATTTAGAGTCAAACTTAAACATTTTATTATTTCATAATTATTTCAAGCATTCGTACTATTTTCATTGCATTATTTCTTTTCTTAGGTTAAGGTTTATTCAAATACATTAGTTCAAGTCAAGTTATTATAAATTTCAGATCGTAAAATTTTTTGTTTTATTCTAAGTTTTGTTTAAAATTTATATTTTTCCAGTAACTTAATTTTGTAATGTAAATTCTTGTCAAAGTGTTGTAATCTATATAGAATATATTTATGTATTCCAATCATCACTATTGAAGACCAGGTTCCACTCGATTCCTGTTAAGAACTACAGTGAGAGTTAAATAAGTGATAATAATACCTGATATTTGTTTACAAGAGCACGCTCTCCGTTTACTCCAAAATTGCGCATTCCTGTAGCTCTCCTCTTTTTCTACAGTAATTAGGAGGTTCTTTAAATGCTGGGAAAGCAAAATAATTAGCAAGATATGTTGTGGGAGGGGAAGAGGGGTTGGGGTTAGTAGAGGAGGTACTAAGCGACCTGGAACCGACAAAATTTACTCCAAAAATGCGCATTCCTGTAGCTTTCCTCTTTTTGTACAGTAATTAGGAGGTTCTTTAAATGCTGGGAAAGCAAAATAATTAGTAAGATATGTTGTGGAAAGGGAGGAGGGGGTGGGGTTGGTAGAGGAGGTACTAAGCGACCTGGAACCGACATTGTCAACATAGTCAATCAAAGAGAAGTTTGAGGCGTCAGCCGACATTTGATACATATTCAAAATATATACTGAATTAGAAATGAATCAATTACTCAAAAGTGTCACAATTTGTGAATTGTATATTCTATTTTCTAATACTTGACAACAAATCATATTTTTTTACAGAAACATTTTACGAGAAGACTATTTTTGCAGCGTATGACTATTTTCATTGGCGGGAAATTGGTAGGCATTCTTAAGCAGTGGTCAATAGACGGCGTTAGTGTAGCAAAGCGTCGTCTTGGAAAACTAGTCATTCTTAAAATAGTTTCCATAAAAATAGACTTTAATATGATTTACATAAAATATTTACCATATATAAAATATACATTTCACAAATAGTGACACTTATGAGTAGTTACTCCATTTCTAATTTAGTATCTATTCTGAATATATACCAAATGTACGCTGATGTCACGAACTTCTCTCTGGTTGACTATATTGCCGATGTCGGTTCTTGGTTGCTTAGTCCTCCTCCACCCACCCCTCTCCCTCCCCCCTCCTCGCAATATATCTTGCTATATTGTGCTTTTCCAACATTTACAGAACCTCTCAAATACTGTACAAAAAGAGGAGAGCTGCAGGACTGCATAATTTTGGAGGAAATGCAGAGCGTGCTCTTGTAAACAAATACCTAATACATAAAGGTAATTACCGTTTTGAATGTGCTTAAGAGACGTTTGGATATTCAGTGTTTTATATATTGCTGTCTGGGAGTTATTTAACGGTCTCAGAATTCGGGTATTAATGTTTTTAAGTGTAACAGTTGTAATGTAAAAGCAAACAAGGTAATTTTGAATTATATTGGTTAATTAACTTGCCAGTAGTAGTATATATAATATTATATGTTTGGTTCCCAGTCACGAGCCATGTTTTGTTAATACCCAGACTTCAGGAGTCATAATCGTATAATATATTTTGTGTCCTCAGACCCGGGATCCATACATTATGATAAATATTGGTGCCCAGACCCATGGGAATCTAGCGAGTCTGTTTTAAATATTCATGATAACAAGGCCGTGTTTTTATTAAAGATTTTTTAAAAGTGCAGTATTGATAGGGTTTTGAGTATTGTCAGTATATTATTTTTTGGAGTGACATTAAATATTGTAAAGTACAAGATAGCACGGTTTAATATCAAAGAGTTTTTAAGTAACCAAAGTATTCAGGAATTGTCAGAAGCTAATGTAACTACAGCTCAGTGTCTCTCAATCTTAATGGCGTGTGGGGGTCATGCTATGAGTGAGACGAATAAGGTCCAAATCAAGTGTCTAGCCTTAGAAGCGTTGATAAACTTGGAAAAGTTGTTGGAGTAGAATTTTGTGGCAGCTCATGAGCTGCTGGAGGAAGCTGAGGAAGAATTTTTAGCGAAGCAAGGACCGGTTAACCCTCAAACTGAAGGAATGAAAGCAGATAAGGATATAGAAGCTGAGATTTGACGAATTGCAGCAGAGGAGAATTTGATTAAATTGACGATGATGAAAAGAGTGAAGAAAATGGAAGCAAGAGAGAAAATAATGGAAGCAAAGCAAGAAGAATCCTGAGAGATTGCAAGACATGCAAGATTAATGGAATTAAGGCGAGAAGAAGAAGAGAGAGAAGAGAGATGATGTGCGAAGGAAATGGAAGCAAGGCAAGAACAAGAAAAGAGAGAAGAAAGACGACGTTTAAAAGAAAAAGAGATGGAAGATGCGAGGTATATGCGGGAGTTAGAACTTTTGCATGCACATGCCCAGCTGAAAGTGCAAACAGAGACAGAAATGACTCCTGCTAGACACAAACCCATGTTTAATGTGTCGGAAGCCCAGTGGTTAATTTAGAGGTTCACAGAAGTCTCCAGATGAGATTATCAGTCATTTTGAAACTGTCGCAGTGATGTTGAAATGGCCAGAAGATAAATGGTCTGTGCTATTGCAGAGTGTGCTCTTTGGGAAGGGACACAGTGCTTACTTATCCTTTCTCAGGACCAGAGGATGGAGTATCAAGAAGTGAAGAAGAGCATGCTGCAAGTGTATCAGATGACCCCTGAATATAATAATGAAAGGTTCCAAATTTTGAAGAAGGACAAGAAAATTACTTTTCTGGATTACGCTTATAAGATACGACGATGTTTTAAGAGATGGACAGAGACTGCTAACGGGGGAGAAGGCTGATATAGAAGAATTGATAATACTAGAACAGTATCTACGAGGAATTCGTGAGCACATTGGAACGTACTTGAGAGAGAGAGAGAGAGAGAGAGAGAGAGAGAGAGAGAGAGATAGAGAGAGAGAGAGAGAGAGAGAGAGAGGTGAACAAACTCGTTAAAGACACTTCGCTGAGTGAAGATTATAATATTATTAGTCGTAAACCCTCCTCAGGCACCAAGTTTCAATCGTCGTTCCGACCAAGTGAAAAGTATTCGCCAAATCATGGAAACCAGTTTGGAAATAATTACGGGAACAAGTTCAACAGTTACAACGGAAGTAGCACTGGTACTGTCCCTAAGCCGAATGCAATAGTACCCCAGCAACAAACGTCGAATCGTCCTCCTTCAAGTATCATGAAAGTAATACAGAAGGTCTATATTGTCTATTTTAGCTGTGGTAAGAGAGGCTATATCAGTAAGGAATGTTGGTCAAACCAACTGAAGTCAGTCACCCAAGTTATTAAGGATAATTTGATTTCACAGAATGTGAAGACTAAGAAGCAATCGGGAAAGGACGGAGGGGGAAATAAACTAGCTAACGTTTACACGACGAATAGGACAAACCCAAATGGTGTGGATGCCTTTAAACCATATATATATATATATATATATATATATATATATATATATATATATATATATATATATATATATATATATATATATATATATATATATATATATATATATATATATATATATATATATGAAGGTATCTTAGCAACAATAGACCAGAGTGAGCGAAACCCGTCAAGATATTGCGCGACACAGGGTGTAACCACACTGTGGCAGTACGAGGAGTACATCCGCTGGTGGAACAGTCTCTCAGAGGGGACTCAGTTATTTTGAAGGGAATAGGAGGTGAGGAGGTCACCCCTATTTGCTGCTTGAAACTGTCATGCGAATTGATGACAGGTAATTTTGACCTTGTGGTAAACGATTCATTAGCTATCGAAGGAGTAGACATCCTGCTGGGTGATGAGGTTGGTGGAGACCCGTTCGTGCCTTGTCCCATTGTAACGGAGAAAACATTGAAGTATAGTCCTACAACTGAACTCGAGAAGGACTACCCGTATTTGTTTCCTAGTTGTGTGACGACTAGGAGTATGAAGAAGAAAGTGGTGAAAAAGAAATCAAAGGAGCAATGAATTTGCAGGATTTGTTTTCCAAAGAAGAGGATTTCCTTGATGATACGCAAGAAGAGAACTCCCGAGAAGGCCCGAGAGAAGAGGAAAGACAGACGAGCGGACAAGAGAAAAAAAATGGACTTGGAAGAATTAGAAAATTCAACGTTAGAAGTAGGACTAGTGAGTCGGAAAAGGCTGATAGGATTGCAAAGAAAGGATGCTGTGTGGTGGACGAGAGGGAGGCACAGCAGTCTCCAACTGTTATTATCTTAAGGATAGGTTGCTTATGAGGAAGCATAGACCCACCCATATCCCTTGAAATGCTGAATGGGGGATATATCGACAAATATCAACTCCCGCACCGTTGAGAAGGCAGGTGATTACCGTCGCGCATGAGACGGGACATATAGGGATCAGGAAGATGATGGAGAAGATGATGAAACAATTTTTTTGGGCTGGCATGCATAGGGACGTGAGCCAGTTTTGCCGTGCATGTTACGTATGTCATAGGGCTGGAAAGTCGAATGAGTGCATTAAGAAAGCTCCCTTATACCCGATAGAAGTGCGAGGAGACCTGTTCAGTAAGGAAATAATCGACATTGTAGGACCTTTACCAAGGAGGAAAAAAGGTCACAAATATATGTTGACCTTGATGTGTCCAATAACAAGATATCCAGAAGCCATACCCATCAGGAACATCAGTGCCAAGATATCCACTGAGAAGTTACTAAACTTTTTCATGAAGTTCAGTATACCGGAAATAGTTCAAAGTGACCGAGTAACAAACTTCACGTCAAAATTATTTCAGGACGTAATGAAACTGTTACATGTAAAGCAACAACAATCAACTGCTTATCCTCCGGAGACCCAAGAATTTGAGGAAAAGGATCAGTGAGATAAGGAAAGTTTCTCTAGAATACCTCAAGACGAGTCAAGAAAAAATTAAGAAAAGGTTTGATATAAAAAGTAAAGTATAGACAGTTTTCAATAGGACAACAGGTTTCAGTTTTCCTGCCGATAAGGAGATTCCCACTCACCAACAAGTTTCAAGGACCGTTCAAGATTTTGGAGAAGACCAGTGATCTGACCTCGTTATCAAAATCCCCGGACAAAGGAAAAATCAAAGGAAAGTACAAGTTAATGTACTGAAACCTTACTTGAGCAGAAACGAGACTGAAGCTTCAAAAGTATGTATGGCGCAAACCATACCATCAACGTAAGACGACCACGGATATGTGGTAGGGGCCGTAAGCAAAGTGAATAATTTGTCTATCATTTGGAATTTGGGAGAAAAATTATCTCATTTGGACCAAGAGCAACAAGAGAAATTAGGCCGATTAATTAGAAGTTTCTCTGAAATTGTCTTGGACGTCCCAAAACGAGTCAACCTGATGAAGCATTAGAGACACCTCAAAACAACAGAAAGACCATTTAAATACCACGCCTATCGACTGTCGCCGTATCACCGAGAAGTAATGAGAAAAGAATTGGAGTACTTGTTACAAAACAGATTAGCCAAACAAAGTTCTAGGCCTTACAGTTCTCCATGCTTACTCGTGAAAAAACCGGATGGAACTTTTAGGATGTGTATGGACTACCGAAAGTTAAACTCAATCAGTGTGTCCGATAAGTATCCATTGCCGCTCATGGACCAAATACTCAACAATATCAGACAAGGGAGGTTCGTCTCCAAGATAGACTTGTTAAAGGGCTACTATCAAATTCCTTTGGATGTCAATGCAAAATTGTTATCAGCTTTTATAACACCGTTTGGGTTATATCGATATACCGTCATGCCCTTTGGACTAATGAATACCTCCGCAACCTTACAACGAGTGATAGATAGCCTCCTGGATTGATAGAAGGAGTAGGCTTATATCTTGACGATATTGTAGTGCATTCATTGATCTGGGAAGAATATCTCTGAATCCTTAAGAAGGTATTTCAAAAGCTGGAAGGAGTATACCTAAGGATTAACCTGGAGAAGAGCAAATTTGGAAGAGCAACAGTACGGTACATAGGAGGACAAATCTCCCCGAAAGGCGCTAGCGTTGAAGGAATAAAAAAAAATCACCCCCCAAAAAGGAGGAAGCAATTACAACAATTTTGGGGGATGGCAGGACTCTACCGACATTTTTGTCCGAACTTTTCGTCTGTAGTCGCTCCCTTGACGGATCCAACTAGCCCCAAGAGAAAATTTGTATGTACAAATGAGTGCCAGGAATCCTTCGACAGGATAAAGGCCCTATTAACTTTGAAGCCGATACTGCGAGCTCCTAATTTCAACAAAAAATTACTTATCCAAGTGGATGCATCGGATAACAAAATATGAGCCGTCTTATTGCAAGAAGACGAGGAAGGAATTCTTCACCCTGTTTCATGTCGTCGAAGCTAAAGAAACATCAGCGAGCCTACTCGACAGTAGAAAAGGAACTACTAGCGTTAGTCACAGCAATAAACAATTTTGAGGTCTATGTGAATCGATCACATAATGAAGAGATTACAATACATTCCGATCAAAATCCTAATACTTTTGTAAATAAGATGAAAAATAATAATCAAAGATTAACTAGAGGGTCATTATGTTTGCAACCGTATTGTATTAATGTAAAACATATATCAGGTAAAGATAACGTGGTTGCAGATTATTTATCTCAGGCTGAATAGATAGAGAGGTATCCTACAAAGTTGGTTTGGGGGAGAGTAAATATCACAGTCTATGGATAATTTGATTTATGTTTCATTTATTGTTTTCATTTGTGCATTGTAGAGATGATACTCAGCCCATAAAATGAGCCCCTCTGGTGTTGTTATAAGTATTTTATGTAAATTACGAAAGACTTTCATCGTGAATTTCCTTATATTCTTTATTCAATTTAGAATATGTAATTTGCCTATTTTTTGTACATAATTAACATTTATTTTCATGAATATTTGCTATGAAGTCTGACGTTGTCTATCATAAAAGTGTTGAATGATTCATACGAGATAGGAACAAGGGCTTAGGTAGTGGTCTTTTATATTTTATGATATATTTGCTTAGGAATGTTCTTTACCATGTGTGTTAAATGTTCGTGAAATGCCGGTGAGAGGAAGTTATCTTTTTTTATTATTTCGGGGACAATAGGTGGGGGGAGCTAGCTGGGAAGTCAGGTCGCGGGTGCGTTGAGGTTTTTCTGAGAGTTGCCTGAAACTCCCTATTTTGCCTCTTGGTTTTAACTAATTGGAGTCTCTGACGCCCTTAGGCATAGGTTACGCTTCCCAAGAAATATGAAAGCTTCTGAACTTAGCCCAATTTCATATATAGGTGACCCAAGGTTGGGATAGAGTCAGAGACAGACATACATAGAGATCAAGTTAAAACTGCAGCTAGAAGATAGCCTCCTTACCTCCTCTCTTCCTCATTCACGCCCATAACCTAGTACAGTGTTCAGTGCATTCTAGTGTGTCCTCTTCTAAGTGACTCTCTGCCCCAAAGCAAACCGTGAGTCACGCAAGACTAAAGGGTGATTTTGAATTCGTTGTATTCGGGTGAGTGTTGGCATTGTATAACGTTATTATAAACAACCCTGTAGGCAGGATAGGTTCATAAAGTAATCTGGTTAACTATCATTCATTTAGAGTCAAACCTAAACACTGTCTTATTTCATAATTATTTCAAGCATTTGTATTATTTTCATTGCATTATTTCTTTTCTTAGGTTAAGGTTTATTCAGGTATAATAGTTTAAATCAAGTTATTATAAATTTTAGATTGTAAAATTCTTTTATCTTATTCTAAGTTTTGCTTAGACTTAATATCTTTCCAGTAACTTAATTTTGTAATGTAAATTCTTGTCAAAGTGTTGTATTTTATATAGAATATATTTATTTTTGTAACGAGTGCATTATTCCAATCACCATTATTTTAAGACCAGGTTTCACTCGATTTCTGTTAAGAACCACAATGAGAGTTAAATAAGTGATAATAATACTTAAAGGTAATGACCCAGTTTTTAGGGTGCTTAAGAGACGTTTGGATATTCAGTGTTTTATATATTGCTGTCTGGAAGTTATTTTACGGTCTCAGAATTTGGGTATTAATGTTTTGAAGTTTAACAGTTTTAATGTAAAAGCAAACAAGGTTATTTTGAATTCTATTGGATAATTAGCTTGCCAGTAGTAGTACATATAATATTATATGTTTGGTTCCCAGTCACAAGCCATAGTAGAGTATATTTTGTTAATACCCAGACTTCAGGAGTCATAATCGTATAATATATTTTGTGTGCTCAGACACGGGATCCATACATTATGATAATATGCAGCACAACTTCAAATAATACCGCTTTAACGGTCATAAACTGCAAAACCTCAAGTTAAACTGCCTTAACAAATTTACGCAGCAACCCCTCAAGTTAAACGGCATTAACAAACATGCGCATGAAACTCTCACCTTAAACGGCCTTAACAGACATATACAGCAAATCCTTAATTTGAACTGCATTAACAAACATACGCAGCAAACCCTCAAGTGGCACTGCTTTACCAAACATATGCAACAAACACTCAAGTTAAAACACATTAACAAACATATGAGGTAAATTGTCATGTTAAACTTCTTTAACAAATATACACAGCAACCTTCAGCCTTAACTGTATTAACAAAAATATGTAGAAACCCATCAAGTTAAACTGTTTTAACTAGCATACGCAGAAAACCCTCTGGTTAAACTGCATTAACAAAGATACGCAGGAAACTCTCAAGTTAAACTGCATTAACCACCATGTGCAGCAAACCCCCAAGTGAAATGCCTTTAACAAACATATGCAGCACACCCTCAAATCAAACTGCTTTAACTAACATATGTAGCAAATCCTCAAGTTAAACTCCTTTAACAATAATACGCAACAAACCCTCAAGGTAAACTTCATTAATAGACAAACGCAGCAACCCCCTAAGTTAAACTACTTTAACAAACATACCCAGTGAAACCTCAAGTTAAACCGCATTAATAAACATATGCAACAAAGCCTTAAGTTGAACTTCTTTAAAAAACATATGATGCAAATCCTCTAGTTGAACAGCATTGACAAACATACGCAGCAAACCATCGAGTTATACCGCATTATTAAACATACTCAGCAAACCCTAAATTCTTCTTTTTCTTCTTCTTCTTTGTCTACATCTTTTCCACTTCTATGTGGGGTCAATGTTTCTGGTCAGCTTTCTCCATCTACCTCTGTCCCACACGCCATCACCGGTTAATCCCTTAGATCGAAG
>NC_090735.1:73554781-73562281 GCF_036898095.1 Palaemon carinicauda | reverse complement strand
TGCTGGGTAGCGTTACGTTCCGATTTCTTTTATGGCCTCTCGTGGCATGATGCGTTTCGACCTGGCCTGTCATTAGAAGGGGCTAGCGTTCGATCCCAAGTATGAGGTAGAAATTTATTTCTAATTGAACACGATGTTGTGTTGATATTTATCCATATTGACTCATTTGGGGTAATTTGAATGAATTACTACCAATTGTGTCCCGTGGTGAGCCAGGAAATCGGATAAAACTCGCTGGTAAGAGATTGATGTCTCGCCAGGTGAATCCTCGAACTGCTGGGTAGCGTTAGGTTCCGATTTCTTTTATAGCCTCTTGTGGCATGGATGGTTTCGACCTGGCCTTTCATTAGAAGGGGCTAGCGTTCGATCCCAAGTATGAGGTAGAAATTTATTTTTTTATATATATATATATATATATATATATATTAGATTAAGGTAAATTCATTATAATTTGATTATAAGTTGTTAAAACTTTTCCAACCTTTTGATCTTGTTTTAGTTTTTAGTTTATTAATAAGCCAGCGTCATTCTTAGTTTGATGAACTCTGTAGAGAGCCATATGACTTCTCAGTTTTGTTTTTGTTTACCACCTTCTCCCCCGGTATTAGTGAACTACTGAAGTGCCTTATTAACGATCGCTGTTTTTCTCTCCTATGAGCTGTGTTGACTCGAGTGAAAGGCTTGATCGAATGGTGGTGATAAAGTGACAGAGTTAGTTCGAGTTCCTACTCACAGTCTGACGCTTTGCCACTTCATCTTGGTGACCTTTGGAGTTTTTGAAGCACTTTCTTCACTACTTTGTGTGTGGTCGCTGGTGTTTGTCACCTGCGGCATTTATCAGCCACGTCCCTTCCCTCGTTCGTCGGAGGATTTGCGAACGAGTTGGACCGTTTCTACTGAGAACGGTGCGGTTTGCGACGTGCGAGATCCGTTGAAGTCCCGGATTCTCAGAGGCTACCACCCTTGGCGTTTCTGTGGCATTTTGGATTGCCTTCGGGCATTGCAGCTTGATCTAGTTGACCTGCTCATCAGCGTCAGTGAGTTCTTGGAACTCGTGGAGATACGTAGGGCGGCATACTACAGGTATGAGATATTTTTATTGTTATTTACGACGATCGTGGATCGCCGAGTACCTGTAGGTGTGCACGCCATTGTTTGCAGTACGGTCTTCTGGACCTTGGATGGCCTGATGGGACGATCTACCGAGCTTTTAGTGATTATTCTCTGTGTAAATTTGTAAGATTATTTGGTTTTTGTAATTTATCATTTATTAAGTTAAGTTTACCATTTAAGTTAGTTTGTTTGTGCTACGTAGGAATAATATTAAGTTTCTCATTTATTTTCTTTTTCTTCCTTCTACCTATCTTAGTTTGTTAGGTTAGTTTTTCTGGCCAGTGATTTTGAAAGGCAGCTGCCTGAAATGTTGTATTTAAAATCTTCCTATTTCTTAGCCTAGGGATTAACTTAGTTGTAGGTGATCTTTTAAAGATCCTAAGGTTGGTTTTCCCTCAATTTGTATATTCATTAATTTTGTTTATTATCATTTCCAACCATTACTTATATTTGTTTTGTTTGTAAATAAATATTGTAACTTTTGTTGATGTGTTTGTTCTTTTGTTCCCGAGTTGCTGTGTTACATTTTTACTGACCGTAAATTCTGAACAAAAAGAACCCTTGAAATTACGGCCGTAAAAACGGCCTTAACAATATATATATAGCCAATTTCTTTGTATGTGTGTGTGTTTTCTATAAGAAGATAGATTAGAGGATGTAAAAAAAAATTTAAATGTGCATTCCTATGTGAAATTGCCTAAGGAAGATAATGCAAGTGGTTCCTTGTTTCTAAGTGGACCCCTAAGGAAGCTGGTGTAACGGGCCGAGAGAGGAGTTGTTAACTCAAAGGCAGGATGCAATCAACTGAGTTTTATTAAGGAAAACTCTTCTTTATATACAAAACCTCAAGGCAACAGGACATGACCTGTTCGAGAGACAGACAATGTTACAGAGCAAAACGGAGATATGATCATTCAGGTTCTTTTTAGTGCGAGGGAAGAGCGCAGATACAAGCATAATATATACAACATAATTATGTACAATTGTGTGCCACACGGTTGGTACATGGCTCCCCCCCTAAAAATGACATACTGCACATGTTAAATAGGGCACCCTGATCTAGAGAGGCGAACTGTAGGCGGGTCATCTGGCAGAAGATAAGCAGGTTTTAGACGATCAATGGAGACCCAGTCTTCTTTGCCCTGAATGTTTAGTAGGAATACTTTCGGACTGCGTCGGATCACAAGGAAAGGGTCCGTGTAAGGGGGCGTTAGTGGTGGCTTGCTAGTGTCGTTGCGCAGGAAGACGTGCATTGCAGAGTGCAAGTCCGTTGGTATGTGATGCTTCGCTTGGGGCTTGTAAGTCTGGCGGCATGGAGTAAATTTTCCCACGACGTGACATATGCGCTGGAGATCGTTGGAGGAGGTTGTAGAAGGAAAAAATTCGGCAGGGACGACCAACGGGTCGCCATACACCATTTCGGCTGCCGAGACGTCGAGGGCGTCTTTAGGAGTGGTCCTTAGTCTCAGGAGGACCCAGGGAAGTTGAGTAAACATGTTGCAATCCTTGCAGCGGGACATCAAAGCTGCTTTGAGGGTGCGATGAAAACGTTCAACCATTCCATTAGCAGCGGGGTTGTAGGCCGTTGTCTGATGTAGGGTGATGCACAGGAGATTCGCTAATGACGTCCACAATTGAGAGGTGAAAGTGGTTCCCCTGTCAGAAGTAATATGCTCAGGGATACTGAATCTTGAAATCCATCCAGAGAGTAAGGCATATGTACATGAGGCGGACGTTGCAGATTCCATGGGAATGGCTTCAGGCCAACGAGTGGAGCGGTCGATGACGGTAAACAGGTAGCGATGTCCTTGTGAGGTGGGTAGGGGGCCTACAACGTCGACATGAATGTGTGCGAAACGACGCTGAGGTTGAGGAAAGGTGCCCACTCCTGAATCCGTGTGTCGATGTACTTTGGAAGTTTGGCAAGAAGTACAGGCGCGGATCCAATCCTTAGCATTCTTAGAAATGCCGTGCCAAATGAACTTTGCCTTCAGCAGCTGTGCAGTAGAACGGCACGAGGGATGTGAAAGGCCGTGAATGAAATCAAACACCTGTCGGCGCATGGGAGCAGGAATCCAAGGTCGCGGTCTACCAGTACTGACGTCACAGAGGAGGGTGGTGTTGGAGTCTTCGAGGGGTAAATCTTCCTAACGGAGGGACGTGCAGGAAGTCCTACAAGCTTGATACTCTGGATCCTGTTGTTGGGCTTCAGCCAGGGCGTTGTAATCCAATCCCAGTTGAACGGCAGCCAACGTGTTTCTTGACAGGCATCGGCAACTGGATTCATTTTCCCAGGGACGTATTGGAGGGTGCAATTGTATTCAGCCACGGCGGAGAGATGTCGGCGTTGACGGGCGGACCAGGCGTCAGACTGTCGAGTGAAGGCGTGCACCAGAGGCATGTGGTCTGTGCGAATGACGAAGGGCGTACTTTCTAAGAAATGGCGAAAGTGACAGCCAAGTGCACCGCCAGCAATTCTCGATCGAAGGTAGAATAACCCGATTCTGCCTTGGACAGTTTTCTGCTGAAGAAGGCCAATGGGCGGGGCGAGCCTTTGACCACCTGCTCGAGTACTGCACCAATAGCGACGTCGCTGGCATCGGTGGAGAGAAGGAGAGGGGCGTGTGGCATAGGAAAAGTGAGAGCCGCAGCAGTTGATAGGGCCTTCTTTGCATTGCAGAAGGCTGCTTCTTGAAGGGGACCCCACTTCAGGGCTTGCCCTTGAGGGAGGCGTAGATGGGAGCAAGAGTGGCGGCAATGGCTGGCCAAAAACGGTGATACTAGTTGATCATGCCCAAGAATTCCTGCAGAGCTTTGACGGTCGAGGGTGCGGGGAAGTTCTGAACGGCTGTTACCTTCTCAGGGAGGGGATGGACTCCATCAGGAGTGATATGGTGCCCTAAGAACGACACTTCGTTGGCGCCAAAGGTACACTTGTCGTATCGGACTACAAGGCCGTTTTGTTGCAGGCGGTCGAGCACGATGTGTAGGTGACGGAGGTGTTCCTCTTTTGAGGAGGAGAACACAAGTATGTCGTCCACATAACATACACAGAAAGGGAGGTCCCCTAAGATGCCATCCATGAGACGTTGAAACGTTGCCCCAGCATTCCAAAGGCCAAAACAGGAGTAATTGAAGGTTCATGTACCAAACGGAGTGGTGATGGTGGTCTTGGGGATGTCTTCTGGGTTCATAGGCACCTGATAATACCCCTTCAGGAGGTCGAGCGTAGAGAAAACCTTTGCTTTGTGCAGGTAGGAGGTCACATCGGCAATGTTTGGGAGGGGGTAGTGATCCGGTTCTGTTTGCATATTCAGGCGCCTGTAATCCCCGCACGGACGGAGGGAGCCGTCTTTCTTCAGAACGATGTGTAAGGGTGACGACCATGGGCTAGAGGCCTTTTGGCAAAGGCCCATTTTCTCCATTTCGGCGAACGTCTGTTTGGCGGCTGCCAATCGTTCCGGTGCCAGACGTCTGAATTTTGCGAAGACTGGGGGTCATCTCGTCTTGATATGGTGATAAATACCGTGCTTGGCAAGAACCATGGGCGTTTGGCAAAGTTCTGGACGGAAAACTTCCGGGTACGATGTGAGGAGGTGGGCGTAGGCATCCGTGGGTGCGCTGATGTGGAGAGCGAGGTTAGAGGGGGCGGGTTGAAGAGGTGTCGACAAGTACGAGTCTGCGTTGACCAATCGTCGGTGGGCGACATCGACCAGAAGGTGGAAATGAGAGAGGAAATCCGCACCGAGGATTGGCATTGTGACGTCAGCAACGAGAAACTTCCAATTGAATTTACCGTTTCCGAACGATAATTTGAGGTTCTCGTAACCGTAGGTGGGTATCGCAGATCCGTTGGCAGCTACTAAGCGGACGTCGGCAGATGTAGACAGACTACGTTGTTCCTTGAAGAGTTTCCTTGGCAAAAGAGAACGACAAGCACCCGTGTCTACCAAAAATCGCACGCCCGTTCCTGCATCCTGTAAAAAGAAAAGATTAGAAACATGGGAGGCCACCGCCACAAGTGATGGCCTACTTACACGTTTTTTGGCCACTGACAATCCTTAGCACATTTCTTCGCGGTTGCCCCAAATCTGCAGTGGTAGTAGCAAAACTGCGGCGGATGGGAGGTAGTAAGTGGCTGTAGAAGTCGTTCGTTGGGGCGCGAGCGATTGGTGGGTGGTGGGCGGCTTTGTCGCCGCTTCGGCACGTCACGGGGTAGGCGTGTATGTCCTACGGCATTCATGTCAGCTTCGGTTGACGTTGAATAGGCATCCTCGTAGTCAGGGGTGGAGGCGTTGATGGAGGTCTTGAAGTGGCTGTCCATAAGGGCGTCGGCTTTGGTCATCAAGTCCTTTATGGGTAAACTATCGACATCGGGTATGGCAGCGCGTGCAGGTTCGGGTAAACGGCGTATCCAAAGGGCACGAAGTAGGTTCACCTCACGAGGAGAGCCGTCTGAGTCAGGTTGAAGGCGAGCGATACTGGTCATTTCCCTGAGGGCAAGCGAAGCCCTTTGGTCCCCTAACGGTTGTTGCGAGAGCTGAAAAAGCTTTGCTATACGGACGGCTGGCAACGGTGAATACTGCTGCAGAAGGTATGTTTTGAGGGATTCATACGCTATTGGGGTGTCTCCTTGTTCACAAAGCCAGTCGGATATTTCTGGGAAGGTGTCCTCGGGTATCGCCGCGAGAACATAATCCGCTTTGGTGGTTGAGCGAGTCACGCCCCTGATACGAAACTGGACTTCTGAGCGCTGAAACCAAGCAAACGCTTCTCCGGTGGCGAACGGTGAAAGTTTCAATAGGGCGGCGCCACCTGCTGGAGTGGAGTCTGTCTCCGTCATAGTACCAACGATGGAGGGGCGAGGGAGGTGGGGGTGGAAGGCAGTGGGAGCGAGTCGACTTCCGGGGTCACCAATGTAACGGGCTGAGAGAGGAGTTGTTAACTCAAAGGCAGGATGCAATCAATTGAGTTTTATTAAGGAACATTCTTCTTTATATACAAAACCTCAAGGCAACAGGACATGACCTGTTCGAGAGACAGACAATGTTACAGAGCAAAACGGAGACATGATCATTCAGGTTCTTTTTAGTGCGAGGGAAGAGCGCAGATACAAGCATAATATATACAACATAATTATGTACAATTGTGTGCCACACGGTTGGTACACTGGTCTTTGGAAACCCCTCTTGCGAGAAATTGGGTAGGCTGGCACCGTAGAGTTTATTTAATTTGAAATTTTTTTTTAATTTTTATTTTGATCAATATAAACCTTGGAGGGGTCTACGGGCCCCATAATGATCCCCTAAAACTGCATCCAATAATAATGAACCAATTGCAATGAATTTCGACAGATATGAACATAGGAGACTATTTTGGGGTATATTAATTTGGAAATCTATTTAATATATATATATATATATATATATATATATATATATATATATATATATATATATGTGTGTGTGTGTGTGTGTGTATATGTGTGTGTCTGTGTGTGTGTGTGTGTGTGTGTAAAATGGCAATGTCTGCGTGTATGTGCATTTATTCCCTATAGAAAAAAATTGTACGAAACTTACAGAATATATAGTGATCGAATCTTACGTAATTTTCATCGAGATAGTTAACATTGCTATTTCCATTTTGATCATGATCCACCTTGGGAGTGTACAGGCCACTTAATTACAGAGCCGCCATAACTGTATTTAATAATAAGGATACAATTGCAATGATACTCGTTATTGGGATGTAATTAGAGAATATTTAATGATCGAATCTTATGTAATTTTTATCCAGAAACCTAACGCCACTATTTCCATATTGATCACGATCCACCTTTGGGGCTATAAGGGCCCCATAATTACAGAACCCCTATAACTGCTGTCAATAATAAGGAACCAACTGCAATGAATTTCGACATAGAGATTGTATGTACATAGATTCTTCTGAGCTACAATAATTCGGAATTTTTTTCCCAAAAAAGGATGTCCTTGGAGGTTGCCCCCTCTACACACGCACAGCCTACACTGATATTCTTTTCCATGTGATAGAATGTACAAAAACTTACAAAATATCTAATGATTGAGCTTTATGTAATTTTTATACTTTTTCTGTTTTCTACATAAAGTGGTTTATATATATATATATATATATATATATATATATATATATATATATATATATATATATATATATATATATATATATATATATATATATATATATATACTTATGAACCTGGTATAGCGAGAGTAGATAAGTTATTCAGGTATTTTATTAGGTTTTCATATGCGCATTGAAGAGGTAGATAGCCAGCTCTTAAGATTAGTTCCTCTCATGTAGATATAAGTTTCTTATGTAAATTACGTGAGATTTTTGTATTTAATT
>NC_090735.1:73547281-73549781 GCF_036898095.1 Palaemon carinicauda | reverse complement strand
ATCTATATAATATTATATTTTAGTTCCCAGACCACGGGACTGTAGTATAATAATATATATATATATATATATATATATATATATATATATATATATATATATATATATATATATATATATATACCGTGCTAGGCGGTATACTTGAGAAATCCATGTTTGCCAACGGTTATACTCTTATAAGCGGATGAGCAACTTGTTGAAGTAATGAGAGCTTCGGATGTGAAGGATATGCTCCCCTAAATCTCGATGAATTCACAAGCAACAGGGTAACAGATTGAGTTTATGGCGATGAACAAATTGTCTCTTCAGCTTTTACTCGTGAAGCCTGGCGGTTGATCTTATTAGAATTAATATGGAATGGTAGGGGTCACTTGCCTTAGTTAGATAGGCACTGTGCATCAAAAAGAACTGGCTATCTTTTGATCTATCTAGCCAATGAATCCTCTATGAATTTAGTCAGTCAGGGAAAGAGAAGATGAAAGAATGGTCCCCAAGCCTGGGCATAATGGCGTACTAAGAATCTCCCGGTTTAAAAATACCAAAGAGAAATTGAAAATATGTAATTGGAATGTTAGAACCATGGATCAGATTGGGAAGTTACAGCAAGTGGAGAGTGAATTTATGAAATATAATTTGGATATTTTGGTCCTAAATGATAAACGTTGTAAGGGGATCGGTAACGAAACTTTGGACCAAGGCAATATATGTATCTTCACAAGGAATATCATGTAGAGTTGGAAGAGAAGGGACTGGAATGACGATAACACCAAGAGCAGAAAAGACATTTACCGAGTGGAGAGCTGTAAATAGTAGATTGTTAATAGCAAAGTTCAAATCAAAGCAGTGCAATATGAGTATTATAGTCTGCTATGCAACAACAAACGATTCCCATGAAAAAAGGTAAGATGAATACTATGAAGAATTGCTTGAGTGTAAGAGATGAAATCCCAGAGAGAGATATTGTGATAGGCGACTTCAATGCTAAAGTTGGAAGAAATAGTCAAGGGATAGAGAATGTGATGGGTGTCGAGGGTCTTGGTGAAGTTACAAATGAAAATGGAGCACATTTCTTAAGTTGCTGTTCAGCAAACAATCTTGTCATTAGAGGTAGTCTTTTTCAACACAAGAACATCCACATGTATACTGTCCAAGGGCTTCACCGTGAGGTAATTACAAAAGTAGAATAGATCATATTGCCATTAATAAAGAGAGAAGGAGGACTGAGATGTGTAAGAAGTTTTAGAGGTACAGAGGTAGTGATCACCAGCTCCTCATTGCTACACTGAAATTAAAACAAAAAGCACCCAACATAAAGGAAGATAGAATACCTAAGTTTGATACAACTAATCTTTTAGAAGACGAGCACAAAAAAACGTTTGCAATTGAATGTAGGAATCGATTTCCAGTTTTAGAGACTTTAAGAGACGAAGAGTAAAGAATTAATGAAGAATAGTGTGATATTAAGAACATGTATCAGTCAGTTAGTAATGAAGTCTTGGGCGCGCATTTACAAGGAGAAAGCCATGGATATCGAATGATACTTAGGATACTATAAAAAGGAGACAAAGACATAAATCAATTGTTGAAAGTTTTCGAGGAAGTAATGAAAATTACAATATAGAGCATGCTAAGTATTCCAGTATTGATAGTGAGGTCAAAAGAAAAGCCAGGAATGACTGGAGAGAATGTTTAGACTGTAAAGTAGCTGAGGCTGACAAAGCTATGAATTCAGAAAGTGGCTATGGCGTAAGAATTGCTCATAGAAGTATTGATGAAAAATCAACTGAGGCAAAGAAAAAAAAGCATATATCTATCAAAAAGAGAGATGGATCTATTATAACAACAGAAAATGAAGAAAGACAACGTTAGATGGAATACTTTAGTGAGGTTATGAATAATAGATATGTAGGGAATAATTTGATTGATATACCTGAGGCTGATGAAGGTCTTGATAAGTTCAATGTGTTTGAAGGTGAAACTATCCTCAATGCACTAAAGGAATGGAAAGCCCCTGGATACGATGGAATAACTACTGAAATAATACTGGCCGAAAATTAGTGACTCTCAATCTTCTTACAAGATAATTTTGTAGAATGTGGCATGAAGAAGCAAAACTGATGAATGGGAGTTAGGAGTTTTGGTGAAAATGGCAAAATAAAAGGAGACCTAAATGATTGCAATAATTACAGAGGCATAGCAGTTACGTCAGTTGTTATGAAAATACAGTGCACTTATTCTAAAGAGACTGGAGAGAATGATTGAGGAACAGCTTAGAGATGAACAAGCAGGATTTAGAAAAGCTAAAAATTCCATTGACGAAATTTTTATTAGGAGACATGTACAGCAATTCGTAGAATATAAAAATCCACTTTTTATGGCATTTGTGGACTATGAAAAAGCCTTTGAAAGTGTGCACTGGACAATTTTGTGGAGAGTCCTGCCTCATTATGGAATTCCTCTTATATATGTATATTAGATTAAGTCTGTTCATGAGTATAGC
>NC_090735.1:73537281-73539781 GCF_036898095.1 Palaemon carinicauda | reverse complement strand
TCGCTTGGGGCTTGTAAGCCTGGCGGCATGGAGTAAACTCTCCAACGACGTGATGTATGCGCTGGAGATCGTCGGAGGAGGTTGTGGAAGGAAAAAATTCGGCAGGGATGACCAACGGGTCGCCATACACCATTCCAGCTGCCGAGACATCGAGGGTGCCTTTAGGAGTGGTACTTAGTCCCAGGAGGACCCAGGGAAGCTGAGTAAACCAGTTGGAATCCTTGAAGCAGGACATCAAAGCTGTTTTGAGGGTGAGATGAAAATGTTCAACCATTCCATTGGCAGCGGGGTTGTAGGCAGTTGTCTGATGTAGGGTAAATGCCCAGGAGATTCGCTAATGATGCCCAAAACTGAGAGGTGAAAGTGGTACCCCTGTCAGAAGTAACATGCTCAGGGATACCAAATCTTGCAATCCATCCTAAGAATAAGGCAGATGTACATGAGGCGGAGGTTGCAGTTTCCATGGCAATGGCTTCAGGCCAACGAGTGGAGCGGTCGATGACGGTAAATAGGTAATGATGTTCTTGTGATGTTGGTAGGGGGCCTACAACGTCGACTTGAATGTATGAGAAACGACACTGAGGTTGAGGAAAGGTGCCCACTCCTGAATCCGTGTGTCGATGTACTTTGCAAGTTTGGCAAGAAGTACAGGCGCGGACCCAATCCTTAGCATTCTTAGAAATGCTGTGCCAAATGAAATACGTCTTCAGCAGCTGTGAAGTAGAACGGCACGAGGGATGTGAAAGGCCGTAAGTGAAATCAAACACCTGCTGGAGCATGGGAGCAGGGATCCAAGGTCGCAGTCTACCAGTACTGACGTCATGGAGGAGTGTGGTGTTGGAGTGATTGAGGGGGATGTCTTCCCAACGGAGGGACGTACAGGATGTCCTACATGCTTGATACTCTGGATCCTGTTGTTGGGCTTTAGCCAAGGCGTTGTAATCCAATCCCAGTTGAACGACAGCCAACATGTTTCTTGGCAGGGCATCGGCAACGGGATTCATTTTCCCAGGGACGTATTGAAGGGTCCAATTGTATTCAGCCATGGTGGAGGGATGTCGGCGTTGACGGGCGGATCAGGCGTCAGACTGTCGTGTGAAGGCGTGCATGTGGGCTGTGCGAATGACGAAGGGTGTAGCTTCTAAGAAATGGCGAAAGTGACGGTCAGCCAAGTGCACTGCCAGCAATTCGCGATCGACGGTCGAATAACCTGATTCTGCCTTGGACAGTTTTCTGCTGAAGAAGGCCAATGGGCGGGGTGAGCCGTTGACCACCTGCTCGAGCACTGCGACGTCGCTGGCATCGGTGGAGAAAAGGAGAGGGGCAAGTGCGATAGGAATAGTGAGAGCCGCAACGGTTGATAGGGCATTCTTTGCATTGCAGAAGGCCGCTTCTTGAAGGGGACCCCACTTCAGGTCCTTTGGCTTGCCCTTGAGGAAGGCGTAGAGGAGAGTAAGAGTGGCGGAAATGGCTGGCAGAAAACGGTAATAATAGTTGATCATGCCCAATAATTCCTGTAGAGCTTTGACGGTCGAGGGTACGGGGAAGTCCTGAACGGCTGCTACCTTCTCAGGGAGGGGATAGACTCCTTCATTAGTGATGCGGTGCCCTAAGAACAACATTTCGTTGGCGCCAAAGGTACACTTGTCGTACCAAACCACAAGGCTGTTTTGTTGCAGGTGGTCGAGCACAATGCGCAAGTGACGGAGGTGTTCCTCTTTTGAGGAGAACACAAGTATGTCGTCCACATAACATACACAGAAGGGGAGGTCCCATAAGATGCCATCCATGAGACGTTGAAACATAGCACCAGCATTACAAAGGCCAAAACAGGAGTAATTGAAGGTGTATGGCGGTCTTGGGGATGTCTTCTAGGTTCATAGCCACCTGATAATACCCCTTCAGGAAGTCGAGCATAGAGAAAAGCTTTGCTTTGTGCAGGTAGGAGGCTACGTTGGTGATGTTTGGGAGGGGCTAGTGATCCGGTTCTGTTTGCATGTTCGTGCGCCTGTAATTCCCGCATGGACGGAGGGAGCCATCTTTCCTCAAACGATGTGTAAGGGTGACGACCATGGGCTGGAGGCCTTTTGGCAAAGGCCCATTTCCTCCATTTCGAAGAATGTCTGTTTGGCGGCTGCCAATCGTTCCGTTGCCAGACGTCTGAATTTTGCGAAGAATGGGGGTCCCGTCATCTTGATATGGTGATAAATACCTTGCTTGGCAGGAGTCGTTGGCATTTGGCAAAGTTCTGGACGGAAAATGTCCTGGTACGATGTGAGGAGGTGGGCGTAGACATCAATGGGTGCGCTAATGTGGAGAGCAAGGTTGGAGGGGGCGGGTTGAAGAGGTGTCGACAAGTACAAGTCTGTGTTGACCAATCGTCAGTGGGGGACATCGACCAGAAGGTGGAAATGAGAGAGGAAATCCGGACAAAGGATTGGCAATGTGACATCGGCAACGAGAAACTTCCAATAAAATTATAATTTCCAAACGATAATGT
>NC_090735.1:73529781-73532281 GCF_036898095.1 Palaemon carinicauda | reverse complement strand
ATATATGTATATATACATATATATATAATATATATATATATATATATATATATATATATATATATATGTGTGTGTGTGTGTGTGTGTGTGTGTGTGTGTGTAATAACAACGGACAAATGCAGCTGTTTCTAGTCCTCTGCAGGATAATGGCCTGATGCATGTCCTTATTCCTGTATGGGGTTTAGCCATTTTCATTGCTACTCCAGTCACTAGGACTAGGGATTAGTGATGGTGGAAGACTTTAGATTTGATTGCTCCCTGCAATTCAACCTAGCATGGGTGGCCCTGCCTAGTACAGCTTTGGTGATCATGGTGACACATATACCCTTTTACCATGTTAAAGTATCCCCTCCCAGAAAGTGTAAGCAAAGTAATGCTAAAATCACAACTCTCAGCAGCAAAAATTCCAATCGATACTGTTTCCCTTCTGAGTTTATAAGCATAAACAACCCTATACACACACAGACCCACACACACACACACACACACACACACACACACACACACACACACATATATATATATATATATATATATATATATATATATATATATATATATATATATATATATATATATATTCATACCGTAAGTGCGTTAAAGCATCTAAAATCGGTTAATGAGGAAAGTCAAAAGAGTCCTATAATTACCTTGACACACGATTTAGGTATTATTACTCCAAGAATATATATCAAATTAAGATCATTCCTAATCAGGTACAACAAACAAGAAGCTTGAGCACCAGGTGGGTGTTGATGATAATGCTATGGGGGAAAATCATTTGATGAATACTATTGCTAATGAGAGGAGCCAAATACTGTCACTTAGTAAGATTCGATCAATATCCAGGGATTTTAGAATATCAATTTATGTCGTGCAGACAGTGTTTTGCGGCATTACTACTACTACTACTACTACTACTACTACTACTACTACTACAGCAATTGTTGCTGCTATTACTATTGCAACTGATACTTTTACTATTACTACCACTATTACCACTACTACTGCGCCTACTGTTACTACTATTACTAATAATACTGCATCTACTTCTACTTCTTCTACTACTACTAATACTAATACTACTACTACTACTACTGCATCTGCTGCTACTGCTACTACAGCTGCTGTTGTTACTACTACTACTTCTACTACTACTACTATTAACATTATTACCTCTACTACTATTACTACTAATACTACATCTATTGCTATTCCTACTACAGCTGTTGTTGCTATAACTATCTATGCCACTACTATTCCCATACCCTGCAAATCTGCGTTGAAGGTGCAACGAAAGAAATTCTAAAAAAAATTTGAGACGAACACAGAACTCTTTGCCCAACAATTATCATGGAGGAGCGCAAGTGTTTAACAACCGAGGGTGAAACTAGAGGGTTTTAGGAAAATTCGCCGTAAACAAGTTTGCCGTAGGAAAACTCGCCTCAGGAATTCTTGCCTCTGGAAATTTCGCCTAATAGGAAAAATTGCCGCAAGACAATTTTGTCGTAAAACAAGTATTTGTGATAAAAACACTTTGGTTTCTGAAGTACCATTTTATCTCTTTCAAACAACCAAGTTTGGCTTTCGAAGTTTCGATAAGTAAACAACCAATAAGGAAATCAAGTAAATGTTTTTTTTTATTTATTTACTGTGATCAAATGAAAATACATTGACCATTTATAAAATACTTTATTATTTAAGAACATATCCTTTAAAAAAGTTTCGTTATTTAAGAACATACATGGAATAAAACAGAAAAAATGCAATAATTTAAAAAGAGTGCAGATGCCAAGAGCCATAACAGTGCTGGTGAAATTATCGTGCAAAGTCGTGCTCTCGCGACACTCATAATAATAGCGCCTGTGCTGTTACGGCCAAACTTTTTTAAGCAGATTCGGGCTGAGATGTGCTTTGCTCTCTCAACGATGCCGGTTTCTCAGTATGATGAAATGAGAGAGAGAGAGAGAGAGAGAGAGAGAGAGAGAGAGAGAGAGAGAGAGAGAGGGAGAGAGAGAGAGAGAGACTATGTTAGGGTGTCTTTGCCTGTCGGGATATATATATATATATATATATATATATATATATATATATATATATATATATATATATATATATATATATATATATATATATATATATATATGATAAATTTTGCACATTGAGGCGTAATTTTAATATTCAAATAAGCCATATATTTTTTATACAACAATGTCTGGATTCTCTTAATGACCTTGGGATCAGAGACCCAGGCGAAATCACACAAAGACAATAGTTTCTGACCGGCGAGAAATCGAACCCTGGTCCTGGAAACTTGTATGAACAGTAACATACCACTTGGCCACGAAGAAAGATAAAATTTCAATACAATTCCCTCATACTCATTCCTGTCGAATTCAGGTTTTTTTTTTTACTTAGAATAGAAATAAATCCATCTCCACCATTGTAACTTGGTAAGCTTTGTAGTAGTTGGCTATGATTAATGATAATCTTGCACATT
>NC_090735.1:73524781-73527281 GCF_036898095.1 Palaemon carinicauda | reverse complement strand
ACTGATCGTTCTCCGTCCAAAAACTACCCGAGGAAATTTGCGATTTCAAGAACGATTGAATAGGAAGCAACAAGGCAGACAATGAGTGAGATCGATTAAGTTCGAGTTCAGTTCAAGTGTTTAAAGAATAAGTTTGATGAAGTTCGAATTCAGCCCAAATATTTCAGGAGTAAGTTTTACTAACTTCGAGTTCAGACCAAATGTTAAAGAGTAAATTCGATCAAGTTCGAATTCGGTCTAAAGGTTTAAAGAGTAAATTTGATCAAGATTGAATTAAGACCAAATGTTTAATGAGTAACTTCAATTAACTTCAAATTCAGTCCCAATGTATAGAGTAAGTTTGATGAAGTTTGAGTTCACTCCCAATGTTTAAAGATAAAGTTTGATTAAGCTCGAGTGCAGTCCGGATGTTAAAAGAGTAAGTTTTGGTATATCCAAGTATTTAAAGAGTAAGTTCAATTAAGTTTGGGTTCAGTCTAAATCCTTTGCGTTTAAGTTCAATTAAGTTTGAGCTCAGTCAATGTTTCCAGAGTTTTGTTCAATTAAGTTCGAGTTCATTCTAAACGTTTAAAGAGTAATTTTGATTAGGTTTGAGTTCAGTCCAAAGGTTTGAAGAGTAAGTTCAATTAGGCCCTAGTTCAGTCTAAATATTTGAAGAGTAAGTTCGATTTCAGTTGAAATGTTTAAAGGGTAAGCTCGATTAAGTTCGAGTTTAGTCTAAGTGTTCAAAGAATAAGTTCAATTAAATTTGAGTTCAGTCCAAATGTTTAAAGAGTATGTTCAATCAAGTTTGAGTCAAGTTCAAATGTTTAAAGAGTAAGCTCCATTAAGTTTGAGTTACGTCCAAATGCTCATGGAGTATGATTGGTTAAGTTTGAGTTTAGTTCAAATGTTTAAAGAGTAAGTGCGATTAAGTTTGAGTTCAGTCCAAATGTCTACAGAGTAAGTTCAATTAAGTTTGAGTTCAATCCAAATGTTTACAGTTTCGTTTGTTTAAGTTCAATTTCAGTCTGAATATTTAAAGAGTAAGTTTGTTTATGTTTGAGTTCAGTCCAAATGTTTAGAGACTAAGTTCAATTAAGTTCAAATTCAGTCGAAATGTTTAAAGAGTAAGTACGATTAGGTTTGAGTCCAGTCTAAATGTTGAAAGAGTAAGTTTGAATTCCGTCCAAATGTTTAAAGAGTAAGTTCGATCAAGTTCGAATTCAATCCAAATGTTTAAAGAATGAGTCTGATTTGGTTCCAGTTCAGTCCAGAAGTTTGAAGAGTAAGTTTGATTAAGTTCCAGTTCAGTCCAAGTGTTTAAAGAGTAGGTTCTATTGAGTTCAAGTTCTGTCTAAATGTTTAAATAGTAATTTTGATTAGGTTTGAAGTCACACCAAATGATTGAAAAGTAAGTTTGATTAAGTTCAAATCCAGATCAGGCCTATAAAGATTAAGTTAAGTTAGGTTGAGTTCAGTTGAAATGTTTAAAGAGTAGGTTCCATTAGGTTTCAGTTCAGTCCAATTGTTTAAAGAATAAGTTCGATTAGGTTTAAGTTCAGTCCTAATGTTTAAAGAATAAGTTTGGTCAAGTTCAAATTAAACCAAATGTTTAAACAGTAAATTCGATTATGTTTGAGTTAGTTCAAAATGTTTGAGGAGTAAGTTTGATTAAGCTTGAGTTTAGTTCCAATGTTTAAAGGATAGGTTTGATTAGGTTTGAGTTCAATTCTAATGTTTAAATAGTAAGTTTGATTAAGTTTAAATTTAGTCCAAACCTTTTAAAGAGTAAGTTCGATCAGGTTTGAGTTCACGCCAAATGTTTGAAGAGTAAGTTCGATTAAGCTTGAGTTCAGCCCAAATGTTTAAAGAATAAGTTCGATTAAGCTCGAATTACAATATGGTCCATCTCTCATCAGAGAAACACATGAACTTGGTTCTCCCAGCCTCGATTATTGACAACAGTTCGGAGAGAAAAGACTTGTTTTCCGCTGCCTTCACTCCCGGGCTCATATTTCACATTCTGCTTCCTAATTACAATTTGGGGGCTATTTTCCAGCTTGGGTTCAAGAGTATTTACGTCCCGGAATCATGGTTGTTTACCGCTGCTTCAGAAACAAGATGTTTGTGCCAGTTTAAGGTTATCATTGGTCGATTGGTTTTCATGATGTAAGGATCTTTGCTAATCAAATCATATATTTTTCAGCATGGAATGGTAAGTGCATAAAAACAAATGCTTGCCTTATATATATATATATATATATATATATATATATATATATATATATATATATATATATATATATATATATATATATATATATATATATATATATATATATATATATATATATATATATAAATATATATATATATATATATATATATATATATATATATATATATATATATATATCTTTGTGAGAGAGATGCATTAATGTGGTGAAAATGCTTGTGTATAACCCTTATCAACAAAGCTATACTAGCTAGGATCACCAATGCTGCGAGCGATAAGACT
>NC_090735.1:73492281-73522281 GCF_036898095.1 Palaemon carinicauda | reverse complement strand
GTTTGTATATTGTTATTCATGACAATCATTGCGCCATTTTTTTTTTCAAACAAAAGACCCCGCCAGCCAGCACCAGTCGAAATGCCACGAGCGTTGGGACCCTACCCAGAGCCTCACCACCTGCCCACCCATCCTATACCTGTCTTCTCCCCTCAGGTCTCATTTCAGACATCTTCAAGAGCACGTGGCTGCTCAACGCCGCCACAAGGGATACCCAGGAGAAGTCAGGGGTAGGCCTATTGATGGGGGGTGTCAGGAGACGAGACAAAGGCCGATGACCAATGGGACGCGGGACAGCGGTCAGGCCAATTACCCGCAATTACCCTTCCCCATTGGGGGCAAAAGGGGGTTAAGTCGACCTAGAAGGGGCTGGGCATTCTTCTTCGCTCTTCACCCTTCATGGAGGCAGTATATGTAACATGATCTCCACAAGGGAGGAACCAGAGTCCTTTTTATCAAGATAAGGTTTCTGTACTTTGAGATCCTCATCATCCACACCAAGCCTTCCACCTCCCTCCCTTATCACATCCCATCCTTTTCTTTTATCCTTAACGAACATTTTTTATCCCATTCCTTCTATCGCAACAACGTGTGCCGTTTACTCTTAACCTTAATTAATTCACCCTGTGATAGTGTTGATTCCCACGTGATATTTTTTAAATTCCTAAGTTTGGCACTTTTATTTCATTTGCTTAAAAGTTTTAACCACACGACTTCATATGTCCCAGGCCTGTAGAAGTAAGTGATAGGTAGATATTTCAATTTATTTCCCTTTCCAAGAAATGAGATTGCTATGCTGAACCATCATCCACTGTCCATCCAACTCCACGTGAACAAGTTGTGATTTAAATGAACAAAATCTTCCCCCATTGTGCACCCCTTTTTGATATTGCTGTTAAACGTATTGTAAATATATACATTTTATTTTTGTCGGTATTCCTTGTCTTATTGTAGACTTGCGACCTTTCCATTGTTTTTTTTTTTTCATGCCCTGAGTTCCTTAAGCAAGGTCGTGCGTAATAGTATATATATATATATATATATATATATATATATATATATATATATATATATATATATATATATATATATATATATATATATATACCTGCATATATAAAATACAAATATATATACATTTAAGTATATATATATATATATATATATATATATATATATATATATATATATATATATATATATATATATATATATATATATATATATATATATATATATATATATATATATATATATTTAGATATAGAAATAAATGTACATATATGTACAGTATATAAATATGTATATTTAAGTATATATATATATATATATATATATATATATATATATATATATATATATATATATATATATATATATATATATATATATATATATATATACATATATATGTATTTATATATATATATATATAAATTTCTACCTCATACCTGGGATCGAACGCTAGCCCCTTCTAATGAAAGGCCAGGTCGAAACCAACCATGTCACGAGAGCCCATAAAAGAAATTGGAACCTGACCGCTACCAGCTGTCCGAGGATTTACCTGGCGAGACATCAGTCTCTTACCAGCGAGTTTTACCCAATTTCCCGGGCCACCACGTGACACAATTGGTAGTAATTCATTCAAATTACCCCTAATGAGTTAATATGGATTAATATCAACACAACATCGTGTTCAAATAGAAATAAATTTCTACCTCATACCTGGGATCGAACGCTAGCCCCTTCTAATGAAAGGCCAGGTCGAAACCAACCATGTCACTAGAGCCCATAAAAGAAATTGGAACCTGACCGCTACCAGCTGTCCGAGGATTTACCTGGCTAGACATCAGTCTCTTACCAGCGAGTTTTACCCAATTTCCCGGGCCACCACGTGACACAATTGGTAGTAATTCATTCAAATTACCCCTAATGAGTTAATATGGATTAATATCAACACAACATCGTGTTCAAATAGAAATAAATTTCTACCTCATACCTGGGATCGAACGCTAGCCCCTTCTAATGAAAGGCCAGGTCGAAACCAACCATGTCACGAGAGCCCATAAAAGAAATTGGAACCTGACCGCTACCAGCTGTCCGAGGATTTACCTGGCGAGACATCAGTCTCTTACCAGCGAGTTTTACCCAATTTCCCGGGCCACCACGTGACACAATTGGTAGTAATTCATTCAAATTACCCCTAATGAGTTAATATGGATTAATATCAACACAACATCGTGTTCAAATAGAAATAAATTTCTACCTCATACCTGGGATCGAACGCTAGCCCCTTCTAATGAAAGGCCAGGTCGAAACCAACCATGTCACGAGAGCCCATAAAAGAAATTGGAACCTGACCGCTACCAGCTGTCCGAGGATTTACCTGGCGAGACATCAGTCTCTTACCAGCGAGTTTTACCCAATTTCCCGGGCCACCACATGACACAATTGGTAGTAATTCATTCAAATTACCCCTAATGAGTTAATATGGATTAATATCAACACAACATCGTGTTCAAATAGAAAAAATTTCTACCTCATACCTGGGATCGAACGCTAGCCCCTTCTAATGAAAGGCCAGGTCGAAACCAACCATGTCACGAGAGCCCATAAAAGAAATTGGAACCTGACCGCTACCAGCTGTCCGAGGATTTACCTGGCGAGACATCAGTCTCTTACCAGCGAGTTTTACCCAATTTCCCGGGCCACCACGTGACACAATTGGTAGTAATTCATTCAAATTACCCCTAATGAGTTAATATGGATTAATATCAACACAACATCGTGTTCAAATAGAAATAAATTTCTACCTCATACCTGGGATCGAACGCTAGCCCCTTCTAATGAAAGGCCAGGTTGAAACCAACCATGTCACGAGAGCCCATAAAAGAAATTGGAACCTGACCGCTACCAGCTGTCCGAGGATTTACCTGGCGAGACATCAGTCTCTTACCAGCGAGTTTTACCCAATTTCCCGGGCCACCACGTGACACAATTGGTAGTAATTCATTCAAATTACCCCTAATGAGTTAATATGGATTAATATCAACACAACATCGTGTTCAAATAGAAATAAATTTCTACCTCATACCTGGGATCGAACGCTAGCCCCTTCTAATGAAAGGCCAGGTCGAAACCAACCATGTCACGAGAGCCCATAAAAGAAATTGGAACCTGACCGCTACCAGCTGTCCGAGGATTTACCTGGCGAGACATCAGTCTCTTACCAGCGAGTTTTACCCAATTTCCCGGGCCACCACGTGACACAATTGGTAGTAATTCATTCAAATTACCCCTAATGAGTTAATATGGATTAATATCAACACAACATCGTGTTCAAATAGAAATAAATTTCTACCTCATACCTGGGATCGAACGCTAGCCCCTTCTAATGAAAGGCCAGGTCGAAACCAACCATGTCACGAGAGCCCATAAAAGAAATTGGGTAAAACTCGCTGGTAAGAGACTGATGTCTCGCCAGGTAAATCCTCGGACAGCTGGTAGCGGTCAGGTTCCAATTTCTTTTATGGGCTCTCGTGACATGGTTGGTTTCGACCTGGCCTTTCATTAGAAGGGGCTAGCGTTCGATCCCAGGTATGAGGTAGAAATTTATTTCTATTTGAACACGATGTTGTGTTGATATTAATCCATATTAACTCATTAGGGGTAATTTGAATGAATTACTACCAATTGTGTCACGTGGTGGCCCGGGAAATTGGGTAAAACTCGCTGGTAAGAGACTGATGTCTCGCCAGGTAAATCCTCGGACAGCTGGTAGCGGTCAGGTTCCAATTTCTTTTATGGGCTCTCGTGACATGGTTGGTTTCGACCTGGCCTTTCATTAGAAGGGGCTAGCGTTCGATCCCAGGTATGAGGTAGAAATTTATTTCTATTTGAACACGATGTTGTGTTGATATTAATCCATATTAACTCATTAGGGGTAATTTGAATGAATTACTACCAATTGTGTCACGTGGTGGCCCGGGAAATTGGGTAAAACTCGCTGGTAAGAGACTGATGTCTCGCCAGGTAAATCCTCGGACAGCTGGTAGCGGTCAGGTTCCAATTTCTTTTATGGGCTCTCGTGACATGGTTGGTTTCGACCTGGCCTTTCATTAGAAGGGGCTAGCGTTCGATCCCAGGTATGAGGTAGAAATTTATTTCTATTTGAACACGATGTTGTGTTGATATTAATCCATATTAACTCATTAGGGGTAATTTGAATGAATTACTACCAATTGTGTCACGTGGTGGCCCGGGAAATCGGGTAAAACTCGCTGGTAAGAGACTGATGTCTCGCCAGGTAAATCCTCGGACAGCTGGTAGCGGTCAGGTTCCAATTTCTTTTATGGGCTCTCGTGACATGGTTGGTTTCGACCTGGCCTTTCATTAGAAGGGGCTAGCGTTCGATCCCAGGTATGAGGTAGAAATTTATTTCTATTTGAACACGATGTTGTGTTGATATTAATCCATATTAACTCATTAGGGGTAATTTGAATGAATTACTACCAATTGTGTCACGTGGTGGCCCGGGAAATTGGGTAAAACTCGCTGGTAAGAGACTGATGTCTCGCCAGGTAAATCCTCGGACAGCTGGTAGCGGTCAGGTTCCAATTTCTTTTATGGGCTCTCGTGACATGGTTGGTTTCTACCTGGCCTTTCATTAGAAGGGGCTAGCGTTCGATCCCAGGTATGAGGTAGAAATTTATTTCTATTTGAACACGATGTTGTGTTGATATTAATCCATATATATATATAAATATATATATATATATATATATATATATATATATATATATATATATATATATATATATATATTATATATATATATATATATATTCATATCATATCTATGTATATATTAGGTGTATATGTACACACAAATATATATATATATATATATATATATATATATATATATATATATATATATATATATATATATATATATATATACTGATATATATATATATATATATATATATATATATATATATATATATATATATATATATATATATATATATATATATATATATATATTCTGTATATATATCAGATCGATAGATCATTAGTTTTTAATTAGTTACTATAGGACTTCATATCGATAAATCTATGTCCGAATATTCCCCAGTTTACGAAAATGCTAAACACTTTTAAAGGTAGTGAATAACCTAGTAGTCAAAACGGATATCTATTTCCTCAAGAGTGATTGCTTTCCAGCGAAAGGTTATGGGTATGCATGCAAAGTCAGACTGGATATTGAAACAGTGTTATCTAAAGCAACAAGACACGAAATTCTTTCAAATTTTCTTTTAAGAAAAGAAAGAAGGAGCAAGTGACGCCTTGATAAGTTCTAACATCTTTTAGACCGGCTCAAGATTTGTATACAATTGCAGAGATCAGACATATAACGCAGTAAAATTACCATTTTTTGTCTTACTTTTCTTTATTCATTATACTTAAAGGGCCTTTTGTGGAAGGAAATCTAGCCAATGCCGAATAGAATAATCACTATTTAATATAACAGCATTTCCGGTATTTTCATCTGCATTCATAAGGAAGATATATACGACTACAAATTGAGTGAGGGAATACATAATGAGTATGATAGAAGTATATAAGTCGTTCGCTCCTAACATTTCTGAACACGTACAGGATAAGGTATGGAGCAAGTATCGGTAATCCAAACAAAATAATGGTGCTATCGCCTTTGATGAGGAAAGGCATATGGCAATACATATACATTTAAATATACATAAACACACATTCATATATATATATATATATATATATATATATATATATATATATATATATATATATATATATATATATATATGTATATATATATATATATATATATATATATATATATATGTATATATATATATATATATATATATATATATATATATATATATATATATATATATATATATATATATATATATAAATATATATATACATACATAAATATATATATATATATATATATATATATATATATATATATATATATATATATATATACATATGCATATATATATATATATATATATATATATATATATATATATATATATATATATATATATATATATATAAGGTAGTAGGTTGATCAGGTAACCACCCACCCGATAAGATGTTATTGGGGGTTTTGACTGGACAAACAGCACTGAATTGGATTCCTCTCTCTGGTTACGGCACATATTTTTCTTTTCCTAGCAATACACCGAACAGTCTGGCCTATTCTTACTATATTCTCCTGTCCTTATGCACCTAACAACTCTGAGATTACCAAACAATTCTTCGCTCAAGGGGTTAATCACTCTAATGTAATTTTTCAGTGGCTATTTTCCTCTTGGTAAGGGTTGAAGAGTCTATTCAGCTATGGTAAGCAGCTATTCTAGAAGAAGGACACTGAAAAATCAAACCATTGTTCCTGGTCTTGGGTAGTGCCATAGCCTTTCACTGTCTTGGATTAGAGTTCTCTTGCTTAGGATACACCCCAGCATGCTGTTCTAACGTTTTTCTCTTCCTCTTGTTTTTTTGAAGTTTTGATAGTTTATATATGGAGTATTCAATCTAATGTTCTTACTGTTCTTGATATATTACATTTCGATTGTTGGTTGTTCTCTGGTAGTTTATCTATTTTGTTGTTTCCTTTCCTCACTGGGCTTTTTTTATGTGCTGGAGCCCTTGGGCTTATAGCATCCTGCTTTTGCAACTAGGGTTATAGCCTAGTTTTAATAATAATAATAATAATAATAATAATAATAATAATAATAATAATAATAATGATTTCATATATAAATATTTATACACACACACACACACACACACACACATATATATATATATATATATATATATATATATATATATATATATATATATATATATATATATATATATATATATATATATATATATATATATAAATTCCTATCTATCTATCCATCTATCTATCTGTCTATATATATATCTATATGTGAATATATATATATATATATATATATATATATATATATATATATATATGTGTGTGTGTGTGTGTGTGTGTGTGTTAGTCAAATAAATGTAGAAACTACTGCTTGAGATTAATTGACTCCGATGAATGGCCAGACAGTACTACTTTGCATCCCTCTCTCTGGTTACGGCTCATGTTTCCTTTGCCTTGTCATCCATCGAATAGTCTGGCCTAATGTTTCTACATTATCCTCTGCCCTCATAGACCTGACAACGCTGAGATTGCCAAACAGTTCTTCTTCGGTTAAATGGTTAACTATCACACTGTAATTGTTCAGTGGCTACTTTCCTCCTGGTAAGGGTAGAAGAGACTTTATTTGTGGGAAGTAGCTCTTCTAGAAGTACACTCCAGAATCAAACCATTGTTCTCTAGTCTTGGGTAGTGCCATAGCCTTTTTACTATGGTCTCCCGCCGTCTTGTAAGATTTATTTTGATATTGTTACTATCCTTAAAATATTTTAGTTCAATTATTAATTTTTTTATTAGATTTTTTATTTCCCTTTTTTCTTTCCTCACTGGGCTATTTTTCCCTGTTGGAGCCCTAGGGCTTATAGCCTCCTGATCTTTCAACTAGTAGTATATTAGTAAACTGGATCCTTCTTTCTGGTTACGGTTCATTTTCCTATTGCTTACACACACACACACACACACACACACACACACGCCGAATAGTATGGCCTATTCTTTACATATTCGCTCCTCTGTCCACATACACCTGAAAACGCTGAGATTACCAAATAATTCATCTTCGCCCAAGGGGTTACTGCACTGTATTTGTTCAGTGGCCACTTTCCTCTTCGTAAGGGTAGAAGAGACTTTTTAGCTATGGTAAGAAGCTCTTCTAGTAGAATTACACTTAAAATTCAAACCATTTTTCACTTCCACTGTCTTGGGTTAGAGTTCTCTTGCTTGTTTTGTTAAAGTTTTTATAGTTTTCATAGGAAATGTTTATTGGAATGGTATTACTTTTCCTAAAACAGTTTAATTTTCCTTGTTTCCTTTCCGCACTGGGATATTTTCCCTGTTGGAGCCCCTGGGCTTATAGCCTCTTGCTTTTCGAGATAGGACTGTATCTTAGAAAGTAATAATAATAATAATAATAATAATAATAATAATAATAATCTCCTACTTGGCGCTTCATAGTCCTCAGCCATGTAGGCCTGGGGCTTCCAACTCTTCTGATGCCTTGTGGAGCCCAGCTGAACGTTTGGTAAAATAATCTCTCTTGGGGAATACGCAGAGCATGCCGAAACCACCTCCATCTATCCCTCATCATGATCTCATCCACATATGGCACTCGAGTAATCTTTGTTATAGTTTCCTTTCTAATCCTGCCCTGCCATTTAACCCCTAATATCCTTTTGAGGGCTTTGTTCTCAGATCTACTAAATCTATTAGAGATTGTTTCATTGTCATACCATGACTCTCGTCCATATAGTAACACTGATCTCATTAAACTGACATATAGTCTGATTTTCATATGTAATGTCAGGCAATTTGATTTCCAAATTTTAATTAACCTAGCCGTTGTCTTATTGGCTTTTTTCAATCTTTCACTATACTCTAATTCTAAAGACTGTATTGGAGATCATATTTCCTAATTTCTTAAATATTTCTACCTCATTAATCCTTTCTCCTTACAATGATGTTTCATTTTCCATTGCATACTCCGTTCTCATTTATCTCTGCATATCTTCTATTTATCTTAAGCCTAAACTCATGTGATATTTCCTGCATTCTGGTAAGCAATCATTGCAAATCCTGTGGTGTTGTGCTAACAAGAACAGCATCATCAACATACTCTAGGTGTGCTAATTTCCTAACTCCAATATATCACAATCCTTCTACACCATCTCCGAATGTTCTACGCATTACAAAATCCCTGAGGAGGATAAACAGCATAGGTGACAACACATTCCTTTGGAGAACTCCGCTATTCACTGGAAATTCCTTTTTTTATGACTGCAATAACATTAACTTTGCACTTGCTACGCTCATGAAGAGACCTAATCAAAGTCTCATATTTAAGACGAATTCCATAATAACGCGGGACACTCCACAAAATTGGCCAGTGCACACTATCGAAGGGTTTTTCATAGTCCACAAATGCCATCAAAAGGGAATTTCTATATTCCACGCATTGCTGTACATGTCTCAAAATGTAAATTTGGACAGTGGAACTTCTACCTTTCCTAAATCCTGCTTTTTCATCTCTCAGTTTTTCATTAATCTTTCTCTCCAGTCTCTTTACAATTAACACACTATATATTTCCATAACAACCGACGTAAGTGTTATGCCTCTGTAATTATTGCAATCATTTAGGTCTCCTTTTATTTTGCCATTTTCACCAAAACTCATAACTCCCTTTCATTAGGTTTTGCTTCTTCATATCACATTCTACAAAATAATCTTGTAAGTATTCTGGGATTCACTTCATTTCCGACCAGTATCATCTCGGCAGTTATTCCATCGTATCTATGAGCTTTCCATCTTTGAGTTTTTAATGATAGCTTCTACTCCAAAAACACTAAATTCATTCATGGACACATCAAGGTCTTCATCAGCTTCAGGTATACCAATCAAATTAGTCCCTTCATATCACCTATTCATAACCTCATTAAAGTGTTTCATCCAACGGCTTTCTTCATCTTCTGTTGTTATAACAGATCCATCTCTTTTTAATTGTATGTGCCTTTTCTTCTATGACCCAGTCGATATTTCTGAGGTCATTAATATATATATATATATATATATATATATATATATATATATATATATATATATATATATATATATATATATATACATATATATATATATATATATATATATATGTATATATATATATATATATATATATATATATATATATATATATATATATATATATATATATATATATATATATATATGTGTGTGTGTGTGTATATACATATATATATATATATATATATATATATATATATATATATATATATATATATATATATATATATATATAAATTAATATTCATATTTGTACGTGTGCAACTGTGTATACTTCTGTATATATGTGTAAAATGCATATGTATACAACAAGCAGTTTAAATATATAAAGACAAATATCTTACAGAAACAAATACTTCATATTATCATATAATATACTCAAAATATTGGTTATTTTCTCGATCTTTCAGATGCCTTTTTTATGGTCGTCATTTGAAAAAAGCCACAATAATTTCGTGTTTTGAAAGGGAGGCTTAATACCATTTAAATCTTTATCCTTAAATTTATATTTCCACAAGAGACATTTATCCATAATTTAAAGCTGAAGCCATATCCACAAGCAGTTATCAAGTAATAAAGACGTAAACTTCAATTTATTGTTTTTGTTGCAGTGTATAAACCAAGACCTACAGATATGAGCACAAAAATTCCTGGATGAGTTCAACAAGCGAGAAAATAGATAAAATAAATTCAGAAGCTTTAGGGCGAATGTCTAAGGATACTCAAACCTCTCCTGAAAAAATTGCCAAATGAGATTGTCTGGTAAAGTGCAATGAAGTGATACTGAAATCATTCAAAATGTCATGAAAATAATTCTAATAATAAGGAATAAAGGGGAAGAAATCAAAGTTCAAAAGTATTATTATTATTATTATTATTATTATTATTATTATTATTATTATTATTATTATTATTATTATTATTATTACTTGTAAAGCTACAACCCTAGTTTGAAAAGCAAGATGCTATACGCCCAGTGGCTCCAATGAGGAAAATAGCCCAGTGAGGAAAGGAACCAAGGAAAAACAATATATTTTAAGAACTGTAACAGCATTTAAATAAATATTTCCTATATAAGCTATAAAAACGTTAACAAAACAAAAGGAATAGAAAGAAGATAGATTAGTGTGCCCGAGTATACCCTCAAGCAAGAGAACTATAAAGCAAGACAATGGAAGACCATGGTACAGAAGCTATGGCACTACCTAATGTCCTTCTCCTAAAAGAGCTGCTTGCCATAGCTAAAGAGTCTCTTCTATTCTTACCAAGAGGAAAGTGGCCACTGAACAATTACAGAGCAGTAGTTAATATCTGGAGAGAAGAAGAATTTTGGCAATCTCAGTGTTCCCAGGTGTGCAGTATGAGGACAGAGGAGAGAATATGTAAAGAATAGGCCAGACTATTCGATGCATGTGTAGGCAAAGAGGAAATTGACCGTAACCAGAGAGAAGAATCCAATGTAGTACTGTCTAGCGGTAGTATCCCAACGGGTGGCTGTAGCCCTGGCCAACCTACTACCTATCCTCATTGTTTGTCACCTATAACATCATGATGTTTCAGTTAAGGTCTAATGTTAAAAAGAGCATAATACTTCGTAGACCTACTGTCGAAACCCATTTTTCAATGAAATTTCTTTACATACTGTAGTATTAACCCCTTTCACAATCAAATTTCTTAATATTCAGTAGCATGAAACCCTTTATGGAATTCTTTAATGTGTAGTATCAGTATCCCTTTAAAAATGAAATTCCCTCACTCGAATACAGATCTGAGTTTTTAGGTGTGCGTCATTTTCCTCTTGTTGAATGTTGCAATGTATATGTCTTTTGAATAGCGACTTGCCTGATCTATATGTTATAAATGATTCTTAATAGATTTAGCGTAATGTTCACTGCCAAGATCCAAATCTTATTCCCAATTCTAGTTACAGCCGACATTCGTAAATGGTCCCAGATTGTCAGCCACCATCAATCACACAAACAAACCGTAATTAATAGCTCATTAACGCTGAGAAATGGGAATACGCCCCTAATTGTTCATAACTGATTACTTGCCCAACTAATGTTAATCATTCACATGAATGTGATTCATTGCATTTACATATATATATATATATATATATATATATATATATATATATATATATATATATATATATATATATATATATATATATATATATATATGTATGTGTGTATATATATATATATATATATATATATATATATATATATATATATATATATATATGTATGTATATATATATATATATATATATATATATATATATATATATATATATATATATATATATATATATATATATACATATATATATATATATATATATATATATATATATATATATATATATATATATATATATATATATATATATATATGTGTGTGTGTGTGTGTGTGTGTGTATGTAATGCGTTTTCAAAAGGATGGGTTAAGAGACGTGGGATTTCACAGTGCTTAGTCGCTTCCTGACCTTAAAATCATATGGCCATACTTCAATTCGATTATTTTCTATTAAGATTCACAATTCACAAGTGGTCACTTTTCTCTCATCTTTTCTATGTCAAATTAAGCTAAGTAGAATGTATTCCTCATTGATACCTTTCAAGTCTAGAAGTCTGAAGTCGAACGCTTAAGCTTGAGCTTGGGAGAGGTCCCGGTCTTAAAGTATTTCATTGTCATTTTGCATCAATCATTCTTTGCTAAAAAAGCTTTCCAAGCCACTATAAGGAATAGAATATTCTGGAAATACATTTGGATTCAACACGAAGAAAATTGGATCTTTCCTATTATTCTAATGAAAAGTATATGGAAGAACGAGATCCAAATTGCATTTTACCGTAATGATGAACGAGAATTATTCGGCAACTACAAAACAAGTTCTATTATATATTTGGGTTATCAAATTTAGTATAATTTGAAAAGAAAAAACAACATTAAGTTCCTGGGTTTAATCTTTTTAGCAGAAGATCTCTCTCTCTCTCTCTCTCTCTCTCTCTCTCTCTCTCTCTCTCTCTCTCTCTCTCTCTGTGATTAAAAATGAAGGGAAAAAAATTCAAAACAAAGGCAAATAAACGTAAGTGTACAAAACTTTACATAAAAGTGGAGGCAGAAAGGGAAGTGAGGGGAAATAAACTAATTAATATTTGATATTCAATTTTCATGCACGTACAACCTTGAATACAAACACATTGCATATGCATCACACAGATTACAGTTGTGAATGAGAGATATAATGCATGAAATATATTGCAAGGAGATGAAACACTCTCGTTAATCATGAATTAGACGATGACATATTGAATTACCAGTACAAATACTCGCTTATTAACAGCAACACGCTATGCAGTTCACAAATGTTCGGAAGCTATGGCATATTAAGTCGCAAATTGAATTAGATGGTCTCTCTTACTAGGGAGGAGATAGATTTAAAATGCATAATAACAGTAATGAAGGTAAGCTTAACATAGAATAGGCCTAGCTTATCGGGCCGAAATGGACAGAGACTTGATTGATGCACGAAAACTTTAACGTTAAGAATTCCTGGCGTATTTTAGACAAACACCGAAATATGATCGGAACTTGATTACTAACGAAGTTGCGATGAATTTCTTCAGGTATGGCTCTCCCTCATACAGTAATATGAACTTGAAGTGGGTTTTTCATTCTGACCTTCGACGAAAAAATATATTGCATACATAACCTCTTCTAAAGTCTATTATTATTATTATTATTATTATTATTATTATTATTATTATTATTATTATTATTATTATTAGTCAAGATGCAACAATAGTTTGAAAATCAGGATCCTATAAGCCCTCATTGAGGAAAAGCAACAAGGAAACAGGTACAATAGGGTAATTGAATGTACCCTCAGGTAAGACAGCTCTTAATCCACTGTTACGACCCTTGTCGGGCCGTGGTGCAAGTTATTATTGCATGGTTAGAGAGGTCACTGATGAAGATAATATTTCGTATAAAAATTGGCCAGTGGAAACGAAAACACTTGGGAAAACTTAACAATATTTATTAACAACAATTTGTAGAAAAGCCAACCTTGTGACTACCTAACAATTTAACAACTTAACACTAAACAAATAACAATGGATGATTAATAACTAATAAATAACAATTAACACTTAACCATTAATAACAAAATTCCCCAACGGGAAACACCATACTTTCAACGAGAGAGAATCAAATATTTCGATAAGTAAACACACAATTGATAACTACCAAAATTCCCCGATGGGAAACACCATGCTTTCAACTAGAAACCAAACTAAACACCAGATATATAAATGCTTTCACACTCTTTGAGGCTGGAGAAAAAAAAAAAAACACCCACAGCTCCAAATAAGATAGCTGCTCCACAGGCACTTGGCTACTGCAGGAAGTACAGTACTGCAGGACTCCTTGCTAAAGGTAGGGGAACGTAGCCCTAATCCAAAACAAAATAAGGCAACTTGTCTCTCCTACCTGGCAACTGTCTCCCTAGTTGACACCACGAGCTCCAAGGCTCCCGCAGCTGGTCATGACGAGGATGCGTCGACGGGGTTGTCTCTCCTGAGCCCACCTCAAAGCCGGGATTTCTGCGTCGGCTCTGCGGACTGCAGAAGAGAACACGCAGGACCTGTAAAGCACCGCAGGTGGCATAAATGTACCTGCAAAAAGCCGTCAACAGTTGGTTGCGCAATCCTCAAAAGGCTAACATTAGCCAGCAGCTGCAGTAGGTCCTGGAAACCTAGGGCCAAGACTGTTTCTTTAGCAATCGAGTTCCTCCCAAGTAATAACAGATGTCTCTTCTCACCAAGGACTCAAAAAACACAGAAAAGAAACCAAGCGTTAAAATGACAAATTTGGAGATAATTTGTATTTTTCCTAACCATACAAACCTTAGCTATTTACATAGGGTTTACTTTCGGCGTAGCTGAAATTAACGAGCCAATAGAATTTTAACGACGGTTAACTATCCCCGCGCTAGTTAGGAGGGGGTAGGGGAGGGGTAGTTTGCTACCCCTCCCCCCTCACACACCGGTGAAATGTCTCACTTCACTTAGAGGTAGGACTTGTCTTGGGGGACAGGGCTGGCGGGCAAATATGTGTAAATAGCTAAGGTTTGTATGGTTAGGAAAAATATAAATTATCTCTGAATTTGTCATTTGTTCCGTAACCGAAATACAAACCAAGCTATTTACATAGGGTGACTTACACCTTAGGAAGGGTGGAAAGTCCCCAGCCTTACTGGCTTTGGCTTTACCCGGGGACTCAGAATCTGAGTGAGCAGCACTTCGAGAAAAGGAGTCCCTGCGCCTCACAAGTTCCTTGCTCTGCAAGGAACTGTGGCCTACATAAGCTTGTGTGTGAAGGAATAAAGTGTGACTCGTCCTAGGAAGTTGACCTGGAGATCTTTAGATGGAAATCTAGGTTAGGACGTTCCCAATACCACCTTGTCAGGGTATGGGGGACGCGGCAGTATTAACTTAATACTAGGAACACAAAGGAGCATGGTTTACCTGCAGAGGTTGAGGTCAGCTATGCAGAGACCAGGAAGCTGCTTTCCCCAAGAGAGGGGAGGATGAAGAAAGAAGTAAGGGCCAGACATACTCTTTCATTCATGCAGACTGAGACCGAGTAACAATGCCCTCAACCTTCTGCTACCTGTCCAATAAGGAGCCTGAGGTTAGACCAGCTGTTGTGCAGCCACCACAGGGCCTATAGAAAACGTATCGAGGCTCCTGTGGGTCACGTCCTGTAGGTAGTGGGCTGTGAAGGTCGTTTGACGCTTCCAGACCCCAGCTTGTAGTACCTGGGTCACAGAGAAGTTTCTCTTAAAGGCCAGGGACGTAGTGATGCCCCTGATGTCATGTGCTCTGGGGCGACGTGACAGAGGAGGGTCAGGATTCAAGGCGTGATGGATAACCCTTCGAATCCAAGCCGAGATGCTGTTCTTGGTGACCCTCCTCTTAGTCATTCCCGTGCTTACAAACAACGCTTGCACGCGGGGACGGACTGCAGCTGTTCTTTTCAAGTAACGCCTCAGACTCCTCACTGGGCATAATAGCAGATGGTTTGGGTCACTTGTTACAGAACGGAGACTCGTGACCCTGAAGGAGTTGAACCGTGGGTCCAGTACTCCAGGATTCTGACTCTTGGCAACAAACTCAGGGACGAACCTGAACGTTACCTCCCCTCATCCCCTTGAATGGGTGATGTCGTTTGAGAGACCATGAAGTTCACTAACTCGTTTGGCCGAGGCCAACGCGAGTAGGAAAGCCGTCTTCCAAGTCAGGTGGCGATCAGAGGCCTGGCGTAATGGTTCGAAAGGAGGTCTCTTAAGAGCCCTGAGGACTCGAACCACGTTCCATGGAGGAGGTCTCACTTCCGACTGAGGGCAGGTAAGCTCATAGCTGCGTATGAGTAAAGAGGGTTCTAGCGAGGAGGAAATGTCCACTCCTTTCAGCCTAAAAGCTAGGCTTAAGGCTGAGCGATAGCCTTTCACCGCCGAGACCGAAAGGCGATGTAGCCATCGGAGGGTCGCGCGTGGGCGGAACCTGGAGCGCGGGCGTGCAGTCGCGCGGAGATGTACGCGCGTGGGCGCGTTTGCGCGTGGGTGCGTTCACGCGTGGGCGAGTGGGCGCGTGGGCGTGTGGGCGCGTGGGCGCGCTGGTGATTGGGGGCGCGGCCGCGCTGGCGAGGGGGCGCGTTGGGGCGCAGGTGAAGTTGCATGTGGGTGCGCAGGTGAAAGTGCGCGTGGGCGCGCAGGAGAAGGTGCGCGTGGGCGTGCAGGTGAATGGGCGCGCAGGGGAGGTCGCTGAAGTTCTGCAGGAGATCGACGGCGCCCTGGAGATCGATGGCGCAAGGGCGAGCGATGGCACTTGGGCGAACGATAGCGACTTGGCGAGTGATGGCAACCAGGCGATCACTGGCGAACGATGACGCGAATGCGTGCAGGTGACCGACAGTGAGCAGGCGATTTTGCCCATATGCGCGTCGGAGACATGTGGCGATCTGAAGTATGGGGGCGTTGGCGATTGGGAGATCGCTTGAGCGCAGGTGGAGGATCGCGCGGGCGCGTAGGAGATCGCTGACGTGGAGAAGGGTGACGATGCGCAGTCATCTGGGGCGCAGGATCGGATGGCGAGGAAGTGCGCAGAGGTGAGCGCTCGCGGTCAGGGTCCGACGGTGTCTCGTGTGCGCGCGAGCGCGCAGGAGCTCTTGAAGTGTGTACCGGAGTGCGCACGCGCGCTGTTGCACAGGCGGCGATGGGTGCACAAGTGAGCGAGGGCAAGGCGAAGGAGAAATATCCTTGCCTGCGTCCAGATCCGAAGATCTAGGGCGCGTAGGTGTGCGTTGGGGTGCGTTGGCGTGCAGGGCGCTTATCAGGAACCAAGGGCGCAGGTGCGCGCTGACGAGCAGGAGATCTAGTGCGCTCAGGAGACTGCTGGCGCACATGGCACGCAGCAGGAACAGGAGGGCGCTGACGGCTAGCAGGAGAGCGCTGACGATCATGAGAGCGCTGGCAAGCAGGAGAGCGCCGACGAACAGGAGAGCGCTGGTGATCAGGAGTGCACTGACTAACAGGAGAGCGCTGGCGAACAGGAGAGTGCTGTCGAGCAGGAGAGCGCTGGCGATCAGGAGAGCGCCGACGAGCAGGAGTGCGCTGACGAACAGGAGAGCGCTGGCGAGGAGAATCAGGAGACTGCTGCACAGGAGAGCGCATGTGCGATACTGCGCACAAACACGCAGTTGGGTGCGCAGGGGAACCCTGACGCACAAGGGATTTACCCACACCGTGGGAGACATTCCTTTGCCCCGAAGGGACTGGTGCCCGTCGGGGGATGGTATCAGAAGGCACCTGCTGCGCAACTGCATCCAGTGGCGATGGGCGGCCGGAAGGGCTGGAAGGTCTGGCAGGCGTAGGAGATCGCGAGCGATCTGCAGAGAGGTCCAAGGACGTGGCTGCGACGGTCTGCTGCCGACGAGAAGAATCCTCTGCAGGGGAAGGTGACGGCGGAGACGACCCAAAGAGGCGCCTCCTAACCCCCTTATAGGGAGAAGGAAGGCCCCTACGTTGAAGGGGAGGTCGAGCCTTAGGGCGCAGGCGACCTCGAGGAAGGGCATCAGGATCGTCAGTCCTCCGAAGAGGAGTCTCTGTCAGTGCGCTCCCCCGAGGAGGAGACACACCCGCAGGAGAGACCATGGGACTCACCTTTCCCCTTGAAGGATGTTCAGAGGGGGAAGAAGAGCCTTCAGCAACGTCAGCAACGGCAGCAGGAGAGGTTTGACCAGACCCGCCGGAAGCCTCTGCCATAACAGTGTCGACAATAGACAGAGGGAGAACCTCTGGTATTACCGGCGACTGTTTGACAGCTGCCCCCAACTGGATCAAGTCAAACAGGGCTTCCTTGGAGGGCCTGCCCTTAAGGCCCAAGGAAGCCCAAAGCTGAAACATATCATTATTAGAAACAGTCTGATCATATTCATCGAATTCAATAATGTCCTCCCCCGGAGGAGGAGGGGGAGCTGCCTCGCTATGGGAGGCAATGCCCTCTTCCGCACCCCGAGGTCGGGAAACACAACTAGAGCCTGCGCTACCACTCGACGGCCTCTCACGAGAGACCGATCGAGTGGGAGCTTCGGAGGAGGTTCGGGCAGCGGAAGAAGAGTCCTTAGAGCCTTCCTTCTTCAAGGCAGCCCTTGAATGGGAACGGTCTCTCTTGGACTTCTTCTTACGCTGCCGGCCGAACTTCTCCGACTGGGAGACAGACCACTCCCTACATTCACTGCAATTCAACTCCTTATCACACCGTTGGCCTCGGCACTGCGGACAAAGGGTGTGAGGATCCGTCTCGACCGCCGACATGAATGTTCCACAGGGGCGGCCGGAGAGTCCAGGGCATTTGCGCATGATAGCGATGAAGGATGAGGCCAACTTCCAAAACACACAAGCTGAAGAGAAAGAAAAAAACAGATTAAGGCTGTCAATAACGAGGACGAAGAGACAGACACGTCTGTTCATCGTCCGAGCCAAAAGTGAAGTGAGACATTTCACCGGTGTGTGAGGGGGGAGGGGTAGCAAACTACCCCTCCCCTACCCGCTGCTAACTAGCGCGGGGGTAGTTAACCCTCGTTAAAATTCTATTGGCTCGTCAATTTCAGCTACACCGAAAGTAAACCCTATGTAAATAGCGTGGTTTGTATTTCGGTTACGGAACAACTAGATACTTATAAATCTTTAAATGACCAGGGAGGAGGTTAAAGCAGCACTTCAACAGAAAAAAATTTAAATTTACAATTACAGCCTTAAAACTATAATACTATACTAAATTTTACATAAAACAAAAAATGCAGAAACAAGGCTGACCAAGTTTCAAGCAAAAATTACATTAATACATAATACCTTCCTCCTCGAAGAAAAAGAAAAATTTAAACAAAAAAAATATTATTTTTTTATATATATGAATAGAAATACACCTGTAAAGTAAGAACAATGAGTAATACACAATAAACCTAACACCAAACAGAAAGTACCCCTAAATAAAACACAAACCAAGAGCTTTATATAGCTTACCATTATTTTAAAGATCTAATATTGCCATACTTTGTCAAAAATCTCCAACTGTATGGAAACAGACCTAACAAAACCTAAATAAACTTACCGGTACGCCCAGACTTACACCTTAACCTACAATACACTGACATCATAGTCCAAAAAGTCATATATAATATTATGCAATCAAAAGTCTTAGTATATCGGAACAAATCAATAATTAATTTAGGGGAACCTTACCAAACACTAGAGTGTATACCACTCAAAGAAAAACTCCTGAACTTTTTCTACAAGGCTATATTTTAAACAGAAATACATCCTAACAAATATTTTTCATACAACCTCAAATGGAGAAACGAGCAAGGTAGCATATGAGAAGGATCAAGCTAGTACACTAAATTCTAGAAAGGGTATTTTGCTGTCAGTCCCTTTTCAACATGTTTTATAACCAAATTTTGTTTCTGCAGAAAAATGGCCCAGCGCAATATCATCTGTTTCGCTCCCTTCATCTGAACAATGAAAACCAATCAGGAAAGAAAAATTTTGTCACTCACGACTTGAAATAGTTAAGAGCTCTGACCAAATAAAAGAGCTTCCTTTTCTATAGTGGAGTAACGTTTTTCAGCCGCCAGAAGCTTTTTACTATAGTAAGACACAGGATGAACACCGTCCTTTTTCTGAAAAGGGACACCTCCAATGCCAAAGTCACTGGCATCTAATGCTTTAATAAAAGGCTTCTGAAAATCTGGAGAAGTCAAAATGGGGTTAGTTATTATTACTGATCTAAGTTTATTAAAAGATCTTTCACACTGATCCGACCACCAGAACGTTTTTCCCCTTTCTAATAAACTAGTAAGAAGCTGAGCAAGATTAGAGTAATTACAGACAAATCTGCAGTAATAACCCATCATGCCCAGCTCTTCTTACCTCTCTAACATTACCAGGCCTTTTCAAATTTATAATTGCCTAGAGATTAGCTTGTTTTGGAGCCACCTGACCTAAACTAACCTCATGACCCAGATAACAAACCTTGGCCTGATCCAATTCGCACTTAGCCAAATTAATAACTAACCCTGCAGACCTAACGGCTTCAAAAACCTTACGTAACCTTAACATGTCATCAATATAAATTTCCACTCCTTTCAAATCACAAAATTACCCAATTCATGAGCCTTTGAAAAGTACATGCGGCATTTTTTATTCCAAAAGGCATAACTGTACACTCGTATAGGCCAAAGGGAGTGACAAAGGCGGATATTTCCCGAGCTCGGTCGGACAATGGAACCTGACAATAACCCTTTAAAAAAATCCAACTTAGAAATAAATTTAGCAGAACCAAACCGATCCAGACCATCATCAATACGAGGGAGAGGAAAAGAATAATTTTCCGTATGGACGTTCACTTTATGGTAGACCACCACATGCAAAACATACCGTCTGCTTTCTTTACTAGTATAATAGGAGAACTCCAGGGACTTACTGATGGTATAATAAGATTTATGTTTCAACATATTCTCTATCTCTTTACTGACCAAATCACACTTTACCAGGTTCTGCCAGTAAGGACTCTGCTTCACAGGGGAAGTATCACCTACATTAACGTCATGACTTAAAATATTTGCCCTATCTGGAGCAACCTGAAAAAGATCTGAAAAGGAATACATTAAATTAAGTACACCTTCTCGTTTGTTAACATCTAAATGATCTAACCTACTTTTTAACATCTCCAAATTTTGCATATTTTCACTCAATGCATCCGAAGGAAACTGACACCCTAACTCGTCAGAGTCCTTGGGAGACACATCCAATACCACAGACACAGGCTCGGACACTATCGCTAATGGATCACCTGGCTTACCAATTTAAGGTTTCAGATGATTAACATGAAATATTATACATTTACGGCTTGCACCGGGAGCTTCAATTTCATATTTAACCTCTGACAATTTCCTCAAAACTTTCCAAGGGCCCTTATATCTTGGTTCGAGAAAACTATCTGGGTCCATACTCAGCACAAAAACCAACTCCCCAGGTTCAAATGACCGTATCTTTACCTTTTTGTCAAAGATGTTCTTCATTACTGGCTGGGACCGTTCCAAATTTTCCCTTGCAAACTTCCAGTCCCTAACCATTCTCCCCTTCAAGTCTTCCACAAACCCTTTTACATTTATTTCCTCCTTCCGATTGGACTTGAGCATTTCAAAAACAATTTCCAATGGTCCACGGACCTTGTGCCCAAATACCAACTTGAAAGGAACTACACCAGTGGAAGAGTTAGGATGATTTCTGATAGCAAAGAGGGCAAAAGGGAGTGCTTTGTCCCAGTCACTATCATGATCATAGCAATGTTTCTTTAGGACAGACTTGAGGGTTTGGTGGAACCTTTCCACCACTCCTTGACTCTCCGGGTGATAAGGTACGCTGTTAACGTGCTGAATGGCCAGTTCAGCTCACTTACCCCTAAATACCTTACTAGTGAAATTCGTCCCACAGTCGGTCTGAATTACACGAGGAAGACCATACCAGGAAAAGAAATCCACTAATTTTTCAAAGACAGCTTTGAAAGTAATACGCCTCATAGGTATAGCTTCAGGAAAGCGAGAGGCTCTATCCATGATAGTTAGTAAATATACGCAACCTGTTTTATTTTTCAGTAAGGGACCTACCACATCAATTACTAACTCAGAAAAAGGATCACATACAGCGGGTATGGAATGCAACGGGGCTTTAGGGATCCTCTGATTTGGTTTACCCATAACCTGACAAGTCTCACACTCTCTGATAAACTGCTTCACACTCGATTTAATTCCAGGCCACCAAAAATACCTAGCTAGGCTATGAAAAGTTTTTAACACACCTAAACGACCTGAAAAAAAAAAATTAGTATGAGCTAACTGCAAAACAGAATTTCTATATTGGGAATGTACCACAATCTGTTCCACCCGACCTGTTTTATTCAAATTATCAGGTGCGGGACGACGAAGCCTACATAGTAAGCCCTTTAAAACTCCAAACCTAGGTTTAGTCAGATCCTCAACATCAGCCGAATCAAAATTAAATTCATCCTTTTGAGCTTTAATAAAAGCAGCTCTGTCCCAATCAAGTTTCATATTAACTACTTCATTACAACTACTCTCTACTGTCCCGGGCCTTAAAACATCTAACTCTACACTACTTAACATAAGTCATCATCGCTATCCATATCAAGTAAATTAGCAGCTTTTGCTGCGGACCGAGTCATTATAACCACGGGACTAGCATTTACTGATAATATAGGGAACAGCTCCCTTCCTTCACTATCTAGCATATCATTTCCCAGGATACCATCAATACCCAGAATAGGTAGACTATCCACCACAGCCAGCTCAGTGACGCGATTATATCCTGGAAAAGACATGCGGACATTAACCAAAGGTGCTGACACAACTGATTGTGGAAAACTTCCCAACAATACAAAATGTATATTTTTCAAAACCATTTAGAGCCCTCTTCAGGACTAATGATCTGGCAGAACCAGTGTCCCTAAAAAACATCACCTGGACAACACAAGAGTCAAAAATCAACTTTCCAGGCCACACATATTGGTCATACTTGAGTCATGATTGGGGATTAGAAACATTAGGCTTACTACTATTTACTGAACTACTATCTACTAGAGGTCTGTCTACAGGACTATGGCTACTGACCTCTGACTTATCACTAACTAAGGCTACAGGACTTTGATTATTTTGCTCTAGGTACCTCCTATGAGCATTACACTGGTTTTGGAAATGCCCAGGCTTGTTGCACCAAAAACAGATTCCTTTACGGCCTGAGCTTCTATTCCCATTATACCTGTTATTTCCCCCACCTGTGAAGTCTTTATTAGCAAAATTTTATGGGGAGGAGGACCTCCTTGGACTTTACCCACATCCCTATCACCTGAAAAAGAATTTAAATTAATATTACCACTTTTGGGGATATGGGGAGTCGACGAGGAGGTTTCCCCCTCTCCTACCACTATTAGGGGAGCAAGAAGTTTGATCATTTAAAGTTTTATAATTAAAGCTACCGCTACCTGATCGACGAGTCAATACAAACTCATCTGCTAACTGAGTGGCACTACTCAATTTCACACTTTTTACCTGCTCCAGGTGAACTATCAACTCCCTGCTACAGGCCTTCTTCAACTACTCAAGGAGCAACAGTTCATGTAACACAGCGAAAGTGCCAATCTGACCACTTTTCAGCCAGTCATCGAACTGTTCCTCCTTGATGTGGGCAAACTCCACAAAACACTGTGCAGGATATTTCATATAGTTACGAAACCGGAGGCAGTAGGCCTCAGGGACCAAGTCTTAAGATTTTAAAATTAAAGCTTTTACCTTCTGATAATCCCGAGCTACTCCCTCCTCCAAGGCATTATACACCCGCATTGCTTTGCCCACTAACCTACATTGAATTAAGACAGTCCACATTTCTGTGGGCCTAGACAATCGGGAGGCCACACGCTCAAATACCTTGAAGAACTCAGGGACACCCTCTTCGTCAAACACAGGCAACAATTTTAGTGCAGCACCTATATTGAACTGATCTTGGTAATTATTTTTAGGGAAACTCGTCAAGTTGGCCCCCTGCAACCTAGCCATCTCTATATTTAGTTTCCCCATCTCCAACTCATGACGCCTTATCCGCTCGTTCTCCTCAAACTCCATTTATCGCAACTCTATACACTTACAAATAAGGTTGTATTCCTTCTCCTCCTTGGAATCACCCAACGCATTAACAGGGGTCTGAGATTTGAAAGGTACAGAATCAAGGGGGGCCAAAAACGGATTAAAGGATACATTACTCAAAACCTGGGGAAAATTTGCTGGACTCTCGTAAATGGTACCTACCACAGGAGGGTTCTCAAACAGAGTTAGACCAGCCCTCATACTTACATTGTCCTCTTCGAAACCCTCCTCACTATCTCCTATTACCTCACTCTCACTCCCTGAATGTTCAACTTTAGCTAACTCCTGTTTTAATTTATCCCTAACTAAAACCAACATCTCTGCTCTGGTGTCCGCTGTCCTCCGCGGAACACCCAACCACTTAGCACACTAAATTAATTGTTTCTTACTTAGCAGGGGAAAATATTTAATACAGTTAACTGACCCGAAAAACTCGGTTGCATCAAAAACAAATCCCTCCATTTTGTAAAAGAGGAAAAAAAAAATTATTGGAGAGTCCACCCGAGTGTCACTCCACCAACCAAAATACCGGATACCATGAGCTCTCTATCCTGTCACGATCGCCAAATATATTACGACCCTTGTCGGGCCGTGGTGCAAGTTCTTATTGCACGATAATAGAGGTCAGTGATGAAGATAATATTTGGTATAAAAATTGGCCAGTGGAAACGAAAACACTTGGGAAAACTTAACAATATTTATTAACAACAATTTGTAGAAAAGCCAACCTTGTGACTACCTAACAATTTAATAACTTAACACTAAACAAATAACAATTAATAATCAATGACTAATAATTAACAATTAACACTTAACCATTAATGACAAAATTTCCCAACGGGAAACACCATACTTTCAACGAGAGAGAGTTAAATATCTAGATAAGTAAACACACAATTGATAATTAACAAAATTCCCGTACGGGAAACACCCCGCTCTCAACTAGAGAGAGTCAAATAAACTACAAACTAAACTAAACTTTATATATATAAATGTTCTCACACTCTTTGAGGCTGGAGAAAAAAAAACACCCACAGCTCCAAATAAGATAGCGGCTCCACAGGCACTCTGCTACTGTAGGGAGTACAGCACTGCAGGACTCCTCGCCAAAGGCAGGAAAACGTAGCCCCAATCCCCCCCAAAAAAGGCAACTTGTCTTTCCTACCTGGTAACTGTCTCCCTACTTGACACCACGAGCTCCAAGGCTCCCGCAGCTGGTCATGACGAGGATGCGTCGACGGGGGTGTCTCTCCCGAGTCCACTTCAAAGCCGGGATATCTGGGTCGGCTCTGCAGACTGCAGAAGAGAACACCGCAGGCAGCAGAAATATACATGCAAAAAGCTGTCAACAGTGGTTGGCGCAATCCTCAAAAGGCTAACATTAGCCAGCAGCTGCAGTAGTTCCTGTAAACCTTGGGCCCGAACTGTTTCTTCAGCAATTGAGTTCCTCACAAGTAACCTCAGGTGTCTCTTCTCACCAAGGACTCGAAAAACACAGAAAAGAAATCAAGCGTTAAACTAGGTACTTATAAATCTTTAAATGAGCGGGGAGGAGGTTAAAGCAGCACGTCAACAGAAAAAATTTTAAATTTACAATTACAGCCTTAAAACTAAATTATTATACTAAATTTACATAAAACAAAAAATGCAGAAACAAGATTGAAGCAAAAATTAAATTAATACAAAATATCTACAATAGCGGAAGAGCAAAGGCTATGGCACTACCCAAGACTAGAGAACAATGGTTTGATTATGGAGTGTCCGTCTCCTAGAAGAGCTATTTACCATAGGCCTTTCGGGATTGAAAATGCCTTAAAGTCATTCGATTACGATCAAAGAGAAGGCACCATTTCTCTACATCAAACGACCTCTTTTAAATCCGCATTGTACCAACCGTGTTTCACACAATTGTACATAATTCCTTTTATATATATTATGGTTGTATCTTCGCTCTTCCCTCGCACTAAAACGAACATGAAAATTCAAGTCTGGTTTTTCCTCTGTGATATTGTCTGTCTTGTGAACTTGTCATGTCCTGTTGCCTTGAGGTTTTGTATATAAGGAGAGTGTTCCACAACAATATAACTCAGTCGTTTCCAATCTGCCTTTGATTTCACAACTCCTCTCTCGGCCCGTCACAGCATAATCCTAGGAATATAACTCCAACCGTCTGAAGCACAGTAATAAAAGGGAGAAATAGACAGGTTAAGCATAAATAAAAGCGGCCATGACATTAAAGGCTACAGAATTATAGCCATCAAAAGGTGATCCTCCGTTCCTGAAAGTCCTACATCCTAAAGGATTTTATGTCAGCCTGATCTTGCATTCCAATCGCTTTGCTCCTCAGTTTATGCTTCCCAGGTCGGTTCCATCGCCCTTCCCTGATCACCCTTTGCTCTCATTCATTTCCCCTTCCATTTTTTATGTTCTTTTATCCTCATTTATCTCTTGATAATCTTCTTGTTGTTCCCTCCTCTGTTTGCCCCGGTTTCCTCATCTCCTTTTTTAAAACTTTCAGTCAAGTTCCCCTTATTTATATTTTTACTTACTGTGCTTCATGCAGTTTGCCTCATAATTTCATTGCCTCATTTGTAATCGTTTAAGATGTTGAGAGAGAGAGAGAGAGAGAGAGAGAGAGAGAGAGAGAGAGAGAGAGAGAGACCCCGACTACTCTTTGTAACTCTCCAATTATTAAAGATTCTTCGAGTTGAGAAAAAAACAAAGCATTTGGAAAATATCATTGCAAGCCAGAAGAGAGAGACCTATTTTTTTATTTCCTGTATTTTTCTGTTGGAGATTTGACTTTAGTACACACTTATAAATCAACCAATTAATGAATTTCCACGCGCATTCCTTCCAGTCATCGCCATCGTTTCCAAAATAGAGTTATTAGAAAGTTTGCCGCAAGTCATTTCTAATGTCACTCTCAGTACCTCAAATTTCTTTCCCGGTCTTATTTCATTCACGTTTCCTCATCCACTGTTCTCCCGTGTTCATATAGCTCTGTCTAATGTGTCATCCTTTCTTCTTCATAGATGTCCTTAGATATTTTCAATATCTTTACTATTCTAGGCCGATTATGTTCCTCGTTTTCTTGTGATCTGTCTTAGATTAATAAATGGAAATATACTCACATTTACCGGACCACTAATAATAAATACTTCCATCATTTTTGGTAACTTGTGGATATCAGTAATAGCAATGATTGGATCAGTGATAATATCAACGATAATAGAAGTAGCAGCAGCTCTAGTAATAATGTTATTGACAATAGTATTTGTAATAAAACATTGATAAGAGCAGTAGTAGTAGTAGTAGTAGTCGTATCATTGACATTAATAGTAGTAGTAGTAGTAGTAGTAGTAGTAGTAGTAGTAGTAGTAGTAGTAGTAGTAAGTAGATTGATTAGTAGAAGTAGTAATAGTAGTAGTAGTAGTAAATCCTTAATAACAGCAATAGCGACTATAGTAACAGTTGTGTTATTGACAGTAGTAGTAGTAGTAGTAGTAAGTAGATTGATTAGTAGAAGTAGTAGTAGTAGTAGTAGTAAATCCTTAATAACAGCAATAGCGACTATAGTAACAGTTGTGTTATTGACAGTAGTAGTAGTAGTAGTAGTAGTAGTAAAGCATTAATAATATCGATACTACCAATAATAGTAAAACCCTCAAGGATGCTTATCGTTAAGAAAATAGTAAAAATTAACCAAGAAACCACAACCTGGCAAATTAAGGTTAGAAGACACCAAGCAACCTGTCCTGGGATGCTAGATTTCAATAATACACGAAGCGTGGTTCGAAACACCATGTGAAGCGATGGCTTAACTGAATATTTTCGTGAAGAGGTTACAGCCAGGGCTAACATAACTGCTAGAAGAAAGGAAGTGGCGAATTCCCAAAGGTATTGAATATGTCAGATTTGATATAAGAGTTGAAATCACGTGATAACGAAGGAAAGGAATGTAGTGGGGGGTAGGGGAAGTCCCAACGTAGACAAATGTTATATTGGGTGGATAGAGTTTTAGGCATAGTGATGCGGAATGTTAATTAAAAGATAAATGACCAAACTTTTTATATTAACCTTGGTATAGCGAGTAGAAGTTGATGTACAACGATGCTGCTGAAAAAAAAAATAGATATTTTTTCTTTTTAAATTCATTACTTTGTCCTATAAAAGCATGAGGTACAGAATGTGGAAGTGAATATATATATATATATATATATATATATATATATATATATATATATATATATATATATATATATATATATATATATATATATATATATATATATATATATACATACAGTATATATATATATATATATATATATATATATATATATATATATATATATATATATATATATATATATATGTATATATATATATATATATATATATATATATATATATATATATATATATATATATATATATATATATATATATATATATATATATATATATATATGTATATATATATATATATATATATATATATATATATATGATAAATTTTGCACATTTTTACGTGTTTTTCATATTCAAATAAGCCATATATATTTTTGATATATTAATGTCTGGATTCTCTTAACAACCTCGGGATCACAGACCCAGGCGAAATCTCACAAAGACAAGAGCTTGGCTCCGGCCGGGAATCGAACCCTGGTCGGCAAGCTTATATAGACAGTGACTTAACCCACTTGGCCACGAACAAAGATTTGTTCGTGGCCAAGTGGGTTAAGTCACTGTCTATATAAGCTTGCCGACCAGGGTTCGATTCCCGGCCGGAGCCAAGCTCTTGTCTTTGTGAGATTTCGCCTGGGTCTGTGATCCCGAGGTTGTTAAGAGAATCCAGACATTAATATATCAAAAATATATATGGCTTATTTGGATATATATATATATATATATATATATATATATATATATATATATATATATATATATATATATATATATATATATATATATATATATATATATACATATCTTTGTGTTTGCGTACGTAAAAATTCAATTGAGATATCATTACACATCTTGAAAATGAATATAGCAGAGAATGCTTTCCTATGTAAATTTTGAACTACCCCTACTATATACTGATGATCATAGATTTTGTGAATAAAATTATGTTTTAAATATTTCAGATATAAAATATAAAGTCACTCTATTTATTCCCATGACCTGGTAAGAGATATTTCCAATCAATTTCACGTTGATAATGCAGAAATTGAAATTCCAGTTTGCGATCATCAAAATGAAATATTGAAAATGAAGGATACCGTTGCTCTTTGAATCCAGTAATATTCACGTGTTTATTGGGCAAAGGCCAAAAATTAATTAAAAATTATGGCCACTCCGCTTTTGCGAAACAAATCATCTATTCCCGTATTGTATCGTATATTGCATTCACGTTATCTTTGCATTTGTATGTTGATTTCCGTATTTTTTCATTATAAACTTTCAGCTGTTATTAATCTTTACATATTTACGTTATTATTACATTTTTATGTTGATATCCAGATTTCGTACAATTAATTTTGATCTATGTTGTACATGTATAAATAATAGACAAGATTAGTTACAAATGTTAGAAATATTTAAAAGAATGACAGGTGCATTTATACATTTAGTACAAAGTAAATAAAAAGCAAATGTAAAATTCCTTCATAGCAACGTTCATTTTCGACTGAACAGATACACCATTAACAAGAGGAAACAACACCCAAGAAAAATATTAAAATCATGGTTTCTCATCTGATGGCACTGGGAGAGCCTGGCTTTTGAGATTTCCTTATCGAGAGTCTGACCCCCCCCCCCCTCTCTCTCTCTCTCTCTCTCTCTCTCTCTCTCTCTCTCTCTCTCTCTCTCTCTCTCTCTCTCTCTCTCTCTGTTC
>NC_090735.1:73472281-73489781 GCF_036898095.1 Palaemon carinicauda | reverse complement strand
TAGAAGTTTTATTCCATCATAATACTAAATACCACGCAGTATTCGATGGTTTTTTATTCCAGATGTGATCAGATTGGGGAATGATATGATAGGTAAATCTAACAGTCCTGCGTTCTCAATCATGAGACTCAATACTACGCAGAATTCTAAAGGTTTTATTCCAGCTGTGACCAGATAGTAAAATGATTGATAAATCTAATAATCTTGCCTTCCCCATCATAAAACTCAATACTACGCATTATTCCAGCTCTGCTCAGACTCTGGAGCAACAACTCACTCTAACAATCTGGTCTTCTCCATCATCTGACTCAATACTATGCAGTGTGCTAGAAATTTTATTCCAGCTTTGACCAGGTTGTGGAATGTTAGGTAAATCTAATAGTCTTTTCTTCTCCATCATAAGACTCACAACTACGTGGATTTCCCCTGTGACCAGATTGTGGAATGATATGTAAATCCAATAGTATTGACTTCTCTATCATTTGAGTTATTACAACGTAGTATTCTAGAGGTTTTACTCCACCTGTGACCAAATTGTAGATTGATAGGCAAATCTAATGGTGTTGTTTCTTCCATCATAAGACTCAATATTCTACAGTATTGTAGAAGTTTTATTCCAGTTGTGACCAGCTTGGGGAATAATAGATGAATTTAATAGTCCGGCCTTCTCCATAATAACACTCAATTCTACGCAGGATTTTAGAGTTTTTTGAAGCTATGACCTGATTGAGAAATGATAGGCAAATCTAATATTCTTCCCTTCTCCAACTTAAAACTTGACACTACTCAATATTCTAGAAGATTTATTCCAGCTGTGACCATATTGCGGAATGATACGTAAATGCAATAATGTTGCCTTTTCCATCATAACAATCAATACTACACAATCTTCTGGAAATTGTATTTCTGCTTTGAACAGATAGTAGAATGATAGATAAGTGTAACTGTCTTTCTTTCTCCATCATAAGACCCAATACTATGCAGTATTCAAGAAGTTTTATTGCAGCTGTAACCACGTTATGGAATGAAAGATAGGTAAATCTATAAGTCTTGCTTTCTTGCCATTAGACTCAATACTACACAGTATTTTATAAGTTATATTCCATTTGTGATCAGAGTGTGGAATGATAGGTAAATCTAATAGTCTTGCTTTCTCTATCATGATTCAATACCACACAGACTCCTATAAGTTTTATTCTACTTGTGATCAGATTCTGGAATGATAGGTTAGGATAATAGTCCTTTCTTCTCCATCATAAGACTCAGTACTAAGCAGTATTTTAGAATCTTTATTCCAGCTGTGACCAAACTATTGAATGTATGTAAATCTAATAGGCTTTCCTTCACCATCATAAGACTCAGTACTAGGTGATTTTCTAGAAGGTTTATTCAAGATGTGCCTATATTGTGGAATAATAGGTCAATCTAATAGTCTGGCCTTCTCAGTTATAAGACTCAATACTACACTGTATTTTAAAAGTCTTATTCCAACTGAGACCAGTTTGTGGAGTGATAGGTAAATCTAATAGTCTTGCCTTCTTCATCATAACACTCAATACTGAGAAGTAATCCAGAAGTTTTATTAAAGCGGTGACCTGATTACAGAATGATAGGTAAAGCTAACTAGTCTTGCCTTCTCCATCATAAGACTTAATGCTACACAGAATTCTAGAAGTTTTATTACAGTTGTGGCCAGATTGTGGAATAATAGGTTATTGTGAAATGTCTTGTCTTTTCCATCATAGGTCTCAATACTATGCAGTATTCTAGAGGTTTATTCCAGTTGTGACCAGATTATGAAGTCGTAGGTAAATCTAAAAGTCTTGCCCTCTCCATCATAATACACAACAGTATGCAGTATTATAGAAGATTTATCCCAGCTGTGACCAGACTGTGTAATGATAGGTTAATCTAATAGTCTTGCTTTCTCCATCTTAAGACACAATACTAATCAGTATTCTAGAAGTTTTATTCTACTTTAAGTAGATTTTGGAATGATAGGTAAATCTAAATCTCTAGCCTTCGCCATCAAAATATTCAACACTATGAAGTATTCTATAAGTTCATTCCAGCTTTGACAAGATTGTGAAATGATAGGTAAATCTAATAGTTTTGCCTTCTTCATTATAGGACTCAATACTATACAATATTCTAAAAGTTTCATTCCAACTGTGACCAGATTATGGAATATTAGATAAATCTAATAGTATTTCTTTTTCCATCGTAAGACTTAATACTTCACAGTATTCTAAAAAAAATTCCTGCTGTGTCCAGATTGTGGAATGATAAGTAAATTTAATAGGTTTGCCTTCCCCATCATAACATTCAATACTAAACAGTATTCTTGAAGTTATATTCCAGTTGTGACCTAATTTTGGAATGATAGGTAAATTTAATGGTGTTGCTTTTACTATCATAACACTGAATACTATACATCATTCCAGAAGTTTTATTCTATCTGTGGTTAGATTGTGGAATGATAAGTAAATCTAATAGGCTTGCTTTCTCAATCATAGGATTAAATACTACGCAGATTCCTATAAGTTTTATACTAGCTGAGATCGGATTATGGAATGATATGTAAGGCTCATAGTCCTGCCTTCTCCATCACACGACTCAGTACTAAGCAGTAATCCAGAGGATTTAATCCATCTGTGACCCGATTGTGGTATGATATGCAAATCTAATACCTTGCTTACTCTATCATAAGACTCAATGCTACTCAGTATTCTAGAAGTTTTATTCCAGCGGTAATCAGATTGTGGAAGAATAGGTGACTATAATAGTCTTACCGTTTCCATCATAAGTCTCAATACTACGTAGTATTCAAGAAGTTTCATACCAGCTTTGACGAGATAGTGGAATGATAGGTAAATTTGATAGTCTTACCTCCTCCATCAAAAGACTCAATACTACGTAGTATTCTATAGGTTTTATTCCAACTACACCCAGATTATGGTATAATAGGTCATTCTAACAATCTTGCCTTATCCATAAAAAGGATTAATATTACGCAGTAATTAGAAAGTTTTTTTCCAGCTGTGATCCAACTAGGGAATGATAGGTAAATTCAATAGTCTTACCTTTTACACTCTAACACACAATACTACGCAGAATTCTGGAGAATTTATTCCAGCTGTAACCAGATTGCAGAATGATACATAGATATAATAGTCTTACCTTCATTATAAGACACAATACCACGCAGTATTCAAGAGGTGTTTTTTCTAGCTGAGGCCAGATTGTGGAATGATATGTAAATTTGACAGTCTTGCCCTCTCATTGTAAGACTCAACACTACACAGTATTCTAGAAGTTTTATTCCACTTGGGAACAAATTGTGGAATCATAGGTAAATCTAACTGTCTCACTTTTTCCATCACAAGACGTAATTTTACGCAATATTCTAGTGTTTTATTCAACCTATGACCAATTTTTGGAATGATATATAAATCTTATAGTCCTGCCTTCTTCATCATAAAACTTAATTCCACGCAATATTCTAGGAGTTTTTTTTCTAGCTGTGATCAGATTGTGGAATGATAGGTAAATCTAATAGTCTTGACGGTTCCATTATAAGACTCAACCCTATGCAGTATTCTAAAAGTTTTATTCAAGCAGTGACCAGATTTTTTAATGATACATAAATCTAATAGTCTTACCTATTCCATCATAGGACTCAAGACTAAGCAGTATTCTATAGGTTTTATTCCAGATTGTTGAATGCTGGGTAAATATAATAGTGTTACCTTAACCATCATAAGTTTCATAACTTTTCAGTATTCTAGAAGTTTTATTCCATCTGTAACCAGATTGTGGAATCCTAAGTAAAGCTGTTTTAACTTCTCAATCATAGGAACCGATACTAGATAGTATTCAAGAAGTTTTGTCCCAGGTGTGACCAGATTGTGGAATGCAGAGTAAATTCAACTCTTTTGCCTTCACCATCATGGAGTTCAATACTACATAGTATTCTAGAATTTTCCTTCCAGCTTTGTCCATTTTGTGGAATGATAGGTAATTCCAACAGTCTTGCCTTCTCTATCATAAGGCACAATAATATGCAGCATTCTAGAAGTTTTATTCCAGCTGTGACCAGATTTTGAGTAATAGGTAAATTCAAGTCTTGCCTTCGCCACCATAAAGCTCAATACTACGCAGTATTATATGAGTCTCATTCCATTTATGATCAGATTGTGGAATGATATGCAATTCAAACAGTCTTCACCTCTCCATCATAAGCCTCAATAGTGCACACTATTCTAAAAGTTTTATTCCAGATGTGATCAGATTATGGAATGACAGGGAAATCTAACAGCTTGGTCTTTTCTATCATAACAATCAATCCTATATAATATATGAGTTTTATTCCAGCTATGACCAGATTGTGGAATCATATGTCATTTTAACAGTCTTGCCTTCCCTATCATAGGAATCAATACTACACAGTATTTAAGACATTTTATTCCATGTGTGTTCAAATTGTTGAATGATATGATATTCTAACAGTCTTGTCCTCTCCATCATTATGTTCAATACTACATAGTATTCTAGAAGGTTTATTCCAGCTGTAGCCAGATTGTGGAATGATTGGTAATTTTAATAGTATTGCCTTCTCCATTATATGTCTTAATACTAAACAGAATTCTATGAGTTTTATTTCAGCTGTGACCAGATTGTTGGATGATAGGTAAACCTAACAGTCTTGCCTCTCACATCATAGGGCTCAATATTACACAGTATTCCAGAGATTATATTCCACGTGTGACCAAATTGTACAATGATAAGATATTCTAAGTCTTGTCTTCTCCACCATAGTGCTCAGTATTACACAGAATTCTAGTAGGTTTATTTAAACTGTAGCCAGATGGTGGAATGATAGGTAAATCTAACAGTCCTGCCTTTTTCATCATAGGGCTTAATACTACACAGAATTTTGGGAGTTTTATTTCAGCTGTGACCAGATGGTAGAATGATTGGCTAATCAAATAGTCTTGCCTTCTCCTTCATATGGTTCAATAATACACGGTATTCTAGAAGTTTCATACAAGCTGTGATCTGATTGGGGAATACTATGTAAATCTAACAATCTTGTCCTCTCCATCACAGGGTTCAGTACTACACAGTATTCTGGGCATTTTATTCCCGATGTATCAAGATTGTTTAATGACAGGAAATCTAACTGGCTTGCCTTCTCCATCATAGGGTTCAATACTACACATATTTCTAGAAGTTTCATTCCAGCTGTCACCAGATTGTGTAACAATAAATAAATCTAACTGTCTTGCCCTCTCCATCATAAAGCTCTATATTACACAGAATTCTATAAGTTTTATTCCAGCTGTGACCAGATTATGGGATGATAGGTAAATATAAAAGGCTTGCCCTCTCCATTATAAGGCTCTATATTACACAGAATTCTACAAGTTTTATTCCAGCTGTGACCAGATTGTGGGATGATAGGTAAATATAAAAGGCTTGCCCTCTCCATCATAAGACTCAATACAACACAGAATTCTACAAGTTTTATTCCAGCTGGGACTAGATTTTGGAATAATAGGCAAATATAAAATTCTTGCCCTCTCCATTATAGGGCTCAATACTACACGTATTTCTAGAGGTTTTATTCCAGCTGTCACTATATTTTGTAACGTTAAGTAAATCTAACTTTCTTGCCTCCTCCATCATACTACTCAATACTTCAAGTGTTCTAGAACTTTTATTGGCGCTGGGACCAGATTGTGGAATGCTAGGTAAAAGCTTTTCCCATCATATGGCTAAATACTACATAGTACTCTAGAATTTGTGTTCCATACGTGACCAGATTGTAGTATGATAGGTAATTCTAACAGTCTTTCCTTCATCATAGGGGTCTATACTATACAGTATTCTAGCAGTTTTATTTCAGCAGTGACCAGTTTCTGGAATAATAGGTCATTCTAATAGACTTTCTATATCCATCATAAGTTTTATCCCATCTCTGATCAGATTGTGGAATGAATGCTACGTAAGTTAACTATCTTACCTTCTCCATCATAGGGCTAATACCACGCAGTAATCTAGAATCTTTATTCCAGCTGTGACATGTTCTGGAATAAGAAGTCATTCTAACAGTCTTGCGTTCTTTATTATAACATTCAACACTACACAGGATTCTAGAAGTTTTATTCCACATCTAACCGGACTTTGGGATGACATATAAATCTAGCTGTCTTGCCTTCTCCATTATAAAACCCAATACCGCACAGAATTCTATTTTTCTTTTTTTAACAGTGACCAAATTGTGGAATGATATGTCATTTTAACACACTTGCCTTCTCCGCCAAAGGGATGAGTACTACACATTAGTCTAGTGGTTTTATTCCAGCTGTGATCAGAATAAGGAATGCTATGTAGATCTAACTGTTTTGCCTTCTAGATAATAAGGCTCAAAATTACACAGTAATCTAGAAGTTTTATTCCAGCTTTGACCATACTGTGAAACAATAAGGCAATTCAACATTCTTGCTTTCTCTATCTTAATATTCAATACTGCACAGTATTCGGAAAGTTTTATTTCACACGTGATCAGGCTTTGGAATGTAAATCTAACAGTCTTGCCTTCACCATCAACAGAATTAATACTACACAACATTTTAGAAGTTTTATTCCAGCTGTGGCCAGATTGAGGAATGATAGTTAAATCTAAAAGTTTTCCCTTCTTTATCATGAAACTTAATAATACATAGTATTGTAGAAGTTGCATTCCAGATGTGATCAGACTGTTGAATAATAGGTAAATCTAATAGTCTTGCCTTTTCCACCATAAAACTCAATAATACACAGTATTCTAGGAAATTCATTCCAGTAGTAATCAGATTGTGGAATGATAGTTAATTCTAACACTCTTGCCTCATAAGACTCAATATTACACAGTATTTTATAAGTTTTATTCCAGATGTGACCAGATTGTAAAAGGCTAAGTAAAGTTAACTGCCTTTTCTTCTCCATCACATGGCTCTATACTTCACATTATTCTAGTATTTTTATTCCAGATGTGGCCAGATTGTGGAATAATAAGTCATTCTAACAGCCTTGCCTTCTCCAGCATAAGGCTCAATACTACGCAGTATTCCAGGAGTTTTATTCCAGTTATGACCAGATTGTAGAAAGATATGTAATTCTAACAGTCTTGCCTTCTCCATCATAAAACTCAATAATGCACACTATTCTAGAAGTTTTATTCCAGATGTGACCTGATCGTGGAATTATAGGCAAATCTAACAGTTTTGCCTATTCTATCATAGGGCTCAATCCTACAAAGTATTATATGAGTTTTATTTCAGCTATGAGAAGATTGTGGAATGAAATGTCATCCTAACAGTCTTGCCATCCATACCATAGGGCTCAGTGCTACATAGTATTCTATAACATTTTTTCCAGCTTTAACCAGATTGGGGAATGATAGGTAAATGTAACAGTCTTGCCTTCGCCATCATAGGGCTCAATACTTCACATTATTCTAGAAGTTCTTTTTAAGCTGTGATCAGATTGCCGAATAATATGTAATTGTAATAGTCTTGCCTTCTCTATCATATGACTCAATATTGCACACTATTCTAAAAGTTTTTCCAGCTGTGACCAAATTGTGGAATGCTAGGTAAATCTAACAGTTTTTCCTTTCCCATTATAGTGCTCAATACTGCACAGTATTTAGGAAGGTTTATTTCAACTGTAATCAGATACTCGAATCATAGGCAATTCTAACAATCTTCCCTTCTCCATCATAAGACTCAATACAGCTCACTATGTCCAGATTGTGGTATGATAGGTAAATCTAACAGTTCTGCCTTCTCCATCATAGGTCTCAATAATACAAAGTATTCTAGAAGTTTTATTCAAGCTTTGATCAGATTGTCGAATGATATGTAATTCTAATAGTCTTGCCTTCTCCATCATAAGTTTCAATACTACACAGTATTCATAAAGTTTTATTCCGCATGTGACCAGGAAGTTGAGTCGGTGGGACTTCAGACATTCAATCCTGCAGTGTTTTCCTGTTGAATAGGCTGATTTAAGTCTATCTTCATGGCATTTATTTTAACGTTGTTTCTGACCTAAGATATTTCATGTTTATTTTTTACTTCTCATGCAGTCTAATTATTACCTTATTTTCCTCACTTCCTTGGCAATTTTTCTCTGTTGGAGCATTTTGGATTATAGTATCCTGCTATTCCTATTAGAGTTTCACCTTAGCTAGTAATAATTATATTAATAATGATAATAAAACAACTGAATGGAGGGAGGAGGTAAGGAAGAGGAGGAAGAGGAGGAAGAGGGGTATAAATCATAATAGAATATTCTGAAGGAAAATTAGTACGAATGTTAGTACGAGTTCCATCATCTGAAGATGCTCCAGAAAGAGAAATACGTGAAAGAAGAAATTTTCTTAAAAAGAGACTTCGTCGAATGAATGTGGGGAAAGGAAAAGGTGGAATAATTGTGGAGAAAGGAACTTTATAGAGGAGAACGTAGATTTTGCTAAATCAGTACAAATGGTAAAAGGTAATACATGTTAAAAATTTTCTTTTTTATGTTTTTAGGATATATCATCCGTTATAAATGATCTCAATTGAATATAAAGTTGAGAAATCCATATGCAAAATGGTGCCTTCCTTCCCACAAAATATATATTTCTATCTCCCTAAAAGTTGAGAAATCCACAAAATCCTATCACAAAACGGCCACTTCCTTCTCAAAAATATGTCCCCATCTTCCCAAACTCCAATGAATGGTCAACAGTAAAAATAGGCGTTGCGGGGCCCAATAGGTGATTTCACTACATGGTGATCTACTGGAATAGGGTTGGAGACCCCTCAAGCTCTATATTTTTCGTAATGTCTGCAACCTCACCATCCTTGTGAGATAGTGATGGGGGTTTGAGAATCCTAAAGGTCAACCTGCTGAGTCATCAGCACCCATTGCCTGGCCTTCCCTGGTCCTAGTTTAATGGAAAGGAGGCTTGGGCGATAATCACACTTATAAATGAGCAGCCCCAAGGTCATTGTGCTGCTAGGTCATTGTCATTGTCCCTTACCTCTGCTATTCATATGAGACTTTTTAACTTTAATTTTGGGGAAATATAAAGATTAACGTATGAAGATAATTTCCAAATATTGTGACTTAGCATTTTCACTCTTTTTGTACATAAAGTGGTAAAGCAAGATGGACTCTTTATAAAAATAGATAAAACATGAGAAATAGAGGCTTGAAAAAAACGAGGGAAAAAAAAGGAATACTCAAAAACAACAGATTTTGTTCTATCATTGTGAGTTCGCGACCTATCGTAGACATTACACCTAAATGAATTGCACTATATCATGACGGAATCAGTTTATATATATATATATATATATATATATATATATATATATATATATATATATATATATATATATATATATATATATATATATATATATATGAATATATTTATATTATTATTATTATTATTATTACTATCCAAGCTACAACCCTAGTTGGAAAAGCAAGATGCTATAAGCCCAGGGGCTCCAACAGGGAAAAATAGCCCAGTGAGGAAAGGAAATAAGGAAATAAATAAATGAAGAGAACAAATTAACAATAAATCATTCTAAAATAAGAAACAACGTCAAAACAGACATGTCATATAATAAACTATCAACAACATCAAAAACAAATATGTCATAAATAAACTATAGAAAGACTATGTCTGCCTGGTCAACAAAAAAGCATTTGCTCCAACTTTGAACTTTTGAAGTTCTACTGATTCAACCACCCGATTAGGAAGATCATTCCACAACTTGGTCACAGATGGAATAAAACTTCTAGAGTACTGCGTAGTATTGAGCCTCGTGATGGAGAAAGCCTGGCTATTAGAATTAACTGCCAGCCTAGTATTACGAACAGGATAGAATTGTCCAGGGAGATCTGAATGTAAAGGATGGTCAGAGTTGTGAAAAATCTTATGCAACATACATAATGAACTAATTGAACGACGGTGCCAGAGATTAATTTCTAGATCAGGAATAAGAAATTTAATAGACCGTAAGTTTCTGTCCAACAAATTAAGATGAGAATCAGCAGCTGAAGACCAGACAGGAGAACAATACTCAAAACAAGGTAGAATGAAAGAATTAAAACACTTCTTCAGAATAGATTGATCACCGAAAATCTTGAAAGACTTTCTCAATAAGCCTATTTTTTGTGAAATTGAAGAAGACACAGACCTTATATGTTTCTCAAAAGTAAATTTACTGTCGAGAATCACACCTAAAATTTTGAAAGAGTCATACATATTTAAAGAAACATTATCAATACTGAGATCCGGATGTTGAGGAACCACCGTCCTTGACCTACTTACAATCTTACTTTGAGTTTTGTTAGGATTCAACTTCATACCCCATAATTTGCACCATGCACTAATTCTAGCTAAATCTCTATTAAGGGATTCACCAACCCTAGATCTACATTCAGGGGATGGAATTGATGCAAAGAGAGTAGCATCATCTGCATATGCAGCAAGCTTGTTTTCTAGGCCAAACCACATGTCATGTGTATATAGTATGAAAAGTAATGGGCCAAGAACACTACCCTGTGGAACACCGGATATCACATTCCTATAATCACTATGGTGCCCATCAACAACAACTCTTTGAGATCTATTACTTAAAAAATCAGTAATAATGCTAAGAAACGACCCACCCACTCCCAACTGTTTCAGTTTGAAAACAAGGGCCTCGTGATTAACACGGTCAAAGGCAGCACTAAAATCAAGGCCAATCATACGAACTTCCCGACCACAATCAAGGGATTTCTGTACAGCATTGGAGATTGTAAGAAGGGCATCACATGCTCCAAGGCCTTTACGAAAACCAAATTGCAAACTAGGGAGTAGATGATTACCTTCAGCAAACCTATTAAGACGTTTTGCCAGAAGACGTTCAAAAACTTTAGATAATATGGGAGTTATGGAAATTGGGCGGTAATCAGTGGGACTTGAGCTACCACAAACACATTTACATAGAGGAGTAACATTACCAATTCTCCAACTAGTGCTAAAAGCTCCTCTTCTTGCTAACTTGCGCAAAATAACAGATAACTTTGGAGCTAAGAAATCTGCTGTCTTTATAAAAAACAAAGGAAAAATACCATTTGGGTCTACACCTCCATAGGCATCAAGGTCCATCAACAGAGCTTTAATCTCACGAGATCGAAAAGCTAAACTAGTTAGTTTAGCCTCAGGAAAACAGGAATGAGGAAGTTCAAGTTTTTCATTACTCTGTTTACTGTCAAAAACATCAGCCAAAAGGTTGCCTTTTCCTTTGGACAGTGAGTGACTGAGCCATCTGGTTTAAGTAAAGGAGGAACTGTTGCATCTACACCAAAGAGTGCAGATTTAAGGGTAGACCACCATTTATGTTCCTGAGTGGTACCAGAAAGTGCTTCTTTTATGGTTAAATTGTACTCCTTTTCAGTTGAGGCATAAACTCTCTGAGCAAAAGCTCGAAGCTGAGTATAGTTGTTCCAGGTCAAATCTGATCTGTTACCCTTCCAAAGTTGATAGGCCTCCTGCTTCTCCAAAAAAGCACGTCTACAATCATCATTGAACCACGGTTTGTCCTTCACTCGGTACCTTAGCACACGAGAAGGGATACGCCTATCAATTATGTTGACTAGATTCTCATTCAAAGGGACAACAGGATCTACACTATTATATAATTGTGACCAATTCAAGCACAAAAGATCATGTAAAATCCCATTCCAGTCTGCTTGGGATTTCATATAAATTTTACAAGAATATGATATATCAGGGACAGGCTGCTCAGTCTTCACTAATAATGAAATCAAGGCATGATCAGATGTCCCGACTGGAGAACCAACCTTACCAGTTATAACGCCAGGGGAGTCAGTGTATACAAGGTCCAAGCAATTACCCGACCTGTGAGTAGCTTCATTTATGATTTGCTCACAGCCTGATTCAGAGGCAAAGTCTAAAGCTCTTAAGCCATGGCGATCGGTAGGAGAGATAGAACCTAACCACTCCCTATGGTGAGCATTAAAATCACCAACAAAGACAAAAGAAGCCTTTCTATCATCTTCTTGTATCTTAGCCATAATGGTAAGAAGACAATCGAAGATAGAATCATCCATGTCTGGATTCCGGTAGATCGAACATAAATAAAAGTTTTTATGCCTGCCACAAACTTTTATTACCTGAATCTCATGACATCCACATTGATAGCAGGACTTATGAGAAGCAGGGTACTCTGTCCTAATATACACCGCCATTCCCCTGGCCCTAGGGATGGCATCACGTTTCAACATTATTGGCTTCTTAAAACCAGTTATAAGGAGCTCAGATGAGTGCCTCATATTAGAAACCAAAGTTTCTGAGCACAAAAGAATATCATACTGTCTGGACGCAACTGTAAGGTCTTGGATATTTGCATGAAGACCACGAATATTGCAATACAGAAGACGACATTGACGAAATCTAGGACGTACTGGTCCCGGATTTCGCTCAATGTCTCCAGACAGCATAAGAATTAATAAAAATAAAAAAGAGACATCATACTTAAAAACTAGATTAACAACAATTATAACAAAAACAATACGTACAAAATTATAAACAAAGTGATTAATGATACCCATAGACTATAGTAAAAAGTCGGAAAAACTGGTCAACATGGAGGAGCCGATACACCATGCAAGGCTAAATACCCTCCAGGATAGCCACTTCAACTGAAGGGAGGACAGTAAGGATGGTTTTGAGAAGAAAAAGAATCAGAAAAAGGAAAAGACAACCTCTTGATAAACCACCAGGCATCCATGGCCCTTCTATTAAGCCTGCCCAACACACCATTTCAAAAAAACAAGAGGAAAAAAAAAATAAGATAGAATAGTGTGCCTGAGTGTACCCTCAAGCAAGAGAACTCCAACCCAAGACAGTGGAAGACCATGGTACAGAGGCTATGGCACTACCCAAGACTAGAGAACAGTGGTTTAATATTGGAGTGTCCTTCTCCTAGAAGAGCTGCTTACCACAGCTAAAGAGTCTCTTCTACCCTTACCAAGAGGAAAGTACACTGAACAAATTGCAGTACAGTATTTGACCCCTTGGGTGAAGAAGTGTTAAGTATCTCATTGTTGTCAGGTGTATGAGGAAAGACGAGAATATGTAAAGAATAGGCCAAACTATTCTGTGTAAGTGTAGGCAAAGAAAAAATAAGCCGTGACCAGAGAGAGGGATCCAATGCATTACTGTCTGGCCAGTCAAAGGATCCAATACCTCTCTAGTGGTAGTATCTCAACGGGCGGCTGGTGCCCTGGCCAACCTACTATACCTGTGTATATATGTGTATATATATAAAAATTTATATATAAAAAATTTATATATAAAAATTTATATATATATATATATATATATATATATATATATATATATATATATATATATATATATATATATATATACATATATATATGTATATATATATATGTATATATGTAAATATATATATATATATATATATATATATATATATATATATATATATATATATATATATATATATATATATATATATATATATATATATATATATACATATATATACTTATATATGAATATATATCCCTCGAGCTCTGTCTGTTTCCTTCGCTCCGTCTAAGGTCTTTTCCCCCTTTTTCTTCCCAACCACTGTCTGTCTATCTCCTCCTCACTATCGCTCTGTCTCTCTCCTTTGTCCCCTTATCTCCTTTGTATTACTGGCTCTATCTCCTCCCGAGTACTATTTCTGTTTCTCTTCCACACTACTGTCTCTCTTCCACACCACTCTCTCTCTCTCTCTCTCTCTCTCTCTCTCTCTCTCTCTCTCTCTCTCTCTCTCTCTCTCTCTCTCTCTCTCTCTCGTCACAATGATGAAAACTGGAATCTATTTTGGTATCAGCTAAAACTGAGGTGAACGAATCAGTTATATAAAAGAAAAAATATATATAACAAAAAAGAAAACAGAAAACATTGTGTGCTTCATTTGACAAATCTCTCCATCTATTATTTCTTTAAATGTTGGACAGTTTCATTGATTCGAACGTTGAAAATGCCAGAATACACTGGTGTCAGAATAGCAAATGGAATGCTGAAAGTAAATTAATATTTAAATTAATTCAATTTATAATGTATACAGGTGAGGCTTTTTAATCGTATCGAAATACATATTTTCAAGCATATATCATGTATTCTCATTAAACGTTTGATTAATTGGTTGGAAGAATTTAATTGATACTTACATAAATCAGTGGTTATATATTTTAATTGGCGGATATTTCGTTATTCAAATGCCAGTATATTGTATTGCTGATTTAGAATCTAACCATATTACTATGAAGACAATTAAAGATAACTATATCTAGTTAGTAAACTAAAATCTGATTCAAATAGCCCTTGTAGATATAGTGAAACTTAAAATATTGAATGACTAGAAATAACTTTTCATATCCAGTAAGCGTAAGTCATTTTATCTAATCAGAGAGAGAGAGAGAGAGAGAGAGAGAGAGAGAGAGAGAGAGAGAGAGAGAGAGAGAGAGAGATGGGGGGGAGAGAGAGAGATGGGGGGGAGAGATATTCCAACTCCTTGCTAAAACATTGGCCTTCTATAAAAAATAAATAATAAAATGTCCATTACACTTGTGAATATCACAAGTACTATGTTAACCTTAGGTTTTATACCAATCCATGAGCAAACCATTCTCTCTCTCTCTCTCTCTCTCTCTCTCTCTCTCTCTCTCTCTCTCTCTCTCTCTCTCTCTCTCTCTCTCTCTCTCTCTCTCTTTCGAGCAACTTTAACAAAGAATATATGTCAGAATCGTCATCAAAAGTTAACGCGTTGAAACTAAGCAATTCTTAAAAAAGTAACTATTTCTTAAGAGGTTAATTGAGTCAGAGCTCAAGAAAAATGTATATTTCGTAAGTCACAGTTACCCTAATTGCTAATCTCTACCGTGTCAAGAGGTCCCTACCTTTAGATTATGGTCCTTTGCCCATTTTCCCCGACATTTTTTCTTTGTATTAGACGTGTCCAGGGTCAAGGCATTCAGAACACGAAAAAAAGGCCACAGAGAAAATGGACTTCCTCCAGCAACCATTTCCCGAAAGAGATTTGGACTTTGGATAAAAAGTTTTTCCTCACAATGTACAAAAAGAAAGAAAAAAAAAAAACTTCCAACAAGAGCAAAGATAACAACGTTGACAGACTCTAAGATTTACTTATGAAATGACACCTGTCAATGAGAGACAGAGAACAATCTTAACGCTTCAAACAGAAATATTTATCTGTACTATTATTATTATTAACTAAGCTACGACCCTAGTTAGAAATGGAGGTTTCTATAAGCTCTATAAAGGCTCCTACATGGAAAAGAGCCTAGTGATGAGAGGAAATAAGGAAACAGAAAAGTATGCCTGACTTCACCCTCAAGCAAGAGAACTCTAAACCAAGACAATGGAAGACCATAGTACCCAGGCTATAGCACTAACCAAGACAAGAGAACAATTGTTTGATTTTGGGGTATCCTTCTCCAAGAAGAGTGGCTTACTATAGCTAAATAGTCTCTTTTACCATTAAAGGAACTACTATACCACACATTTATTCCAAAGTTTATAATCAGTTACGTGAAAATTTTAATATATTTCTAATATAGTTTATCATACAATAAGTCCTTCCTGACGTCTATTAACATGACAGTTATACTGTTTAACGACTAAATAGTTAACTTATTATGGTATGAAATTGAAGCTTTCAATTCCATAGATCATTATCAATGTCTACTTTTCCAAATTGTTAATCCTAATCCATATTTAAACAATGTTTTATGTTTTAATTCGTATTTTCCGATAATTTTTTTTTTAATTCCAAATATGGCTCAGGAAATATTTCACGTTTCCCTGGTAAGGGAATTCGAAAAAATGAAACGATAGGATTTCCAAAAAGATACTAACAAGAATTTTGTGTTCACCTAAATACATAGATTTAGCAGATCGTCCCTTTACTAAATCCAAAAATATATAGTATCGAATGCTATAGACACTGAACACGTGGTAATTATGAGAAAATGACTATCAGTCAACAATGATTCCCATACATTAAGTTATAAAAATGACTTCACTGGTCACAATCATTAAAACTTACAATGAAAAGAGCCCTATTAAGGGCTGTATATGCTCTTACCTTGTATTGTACAAAGACATTCCCAATTAACCGAGTTTCTCATCCAGTTTTCAGGGATTCGTAATGGACGTTACTCCAGGTTCTCTCTAAGATGATTTGCCATGTCAAAGTCTTCCAGACTTCCGGCAGTGAAGAAATTAATCGGGTTCTTTATAACAGGGTACTCAAGATACAATTTAAAATCAATACAGAAATTCTCTTACATAAGTTAACATTTCGTTACAATGCAAATACAAACACGTGGAGCCATGTCATAAGTTTTTTGATCTTCAGTAGCTCTAAACTTTGCTTCTTCAGTTATAAAAGCTATGGATTTAACGAATCTCCTCTATATATTATTATTATTATTATTATTATTATTATTATTATTATTATTATTATTATTACTATTATTATTATTATTATTATTATTATTATTATTATTATTATTATTATTATTATTATTATTATTATTATTTGCTAAGCTACAACCCTACTTGTAAAATCAGCATGCTATAAGCTCAAGTGCTCTAACAGGGAGAATAGCCCAGAAGGCAAGGAAATAAGAAAATGAATAAACTACAAGAGAAATAAATAACAATTGAAATAAAATATATCAAGAACAGTAACGACATTAAAATAAATAGTTCATATATAAACTATAAAAACTTTAAAAAACAAGAGGAAGAGAAATAAGATAGAATGGTGTGCCTATGTATACCCTCAAGGAAGAAAACTCTAACCCAAGACAGTGGAAGTCCATAGTACAGACGCCATGGCACTACCCAAGAGTAGAGATCAATGGTTTGATTTTGGAGTGTCCTTCTCCTAGAAGAGCTACTTACCGTAGCTTAGGAGTCTCCTCTAGCTTTCCAGGAGGAAAGTGGCCACTGAACAATTACAGTGGAATAGTTAACCCTTTAAGTAAAGAAGAATTGTTTGATAATTTCAGCGTTTTCAGGTGTATAAGGACAAAGGATAATATGTAAGGAATAAGCCAGACTATTCTGTGCATATGTAAGTAATGAGAAAATGAACCGTAACTAAAGAGAAGGATCCAATATAGTACTATCTGGATAGTCAAAGGATCCAATAACTCTCTAGCGGTAGTATCTCAACGGGTGGCTGGTACCCTGGTTAATCTACTACATATATATATATATATATATATATATATATATATATATATATATATATATATATATATATATATATATATATATATATAAATTTCTACCTCATAATTGGGATCGAACACTAGCCCCTTCTAATGA